>NC_091351.1:2837500-2885000 GCF_038502225.1 Cherax quadricarinatus | reverse complement strand
CCATTTCTTCTCAAATTTCTCTGTTCCTGGCAATTCTTTATTTATTTTTTTCTACACTTTCATGTTTATTTTTATCGGATGCAGGAATGGATGATACTACATGGATAACATTGCCAGCATATTGAGTATTGATAGTGTCATTATATATATATATATATAAATATATATATATCTATATATATACATATATATATATCTATATATATACATATATATATATATCTATATATATACATATTTATATATATACATATATATATATCTATATATATACATTTTTTTTTTTTTTTTTTTTTGCAAAGTCCAATTTGCAAATGGGGTTACTAGCACCTTGCTTCCTGCAGGTTATCGCCTCTTACGATACGCAATGGCTGACGGAGGAAGAATGCTGTTCTACTTCCCTATGGAGACAGGAAATAAACAAGAACTGTTAAGCAAGAGGAAATATTGTAAATTTAATATTTACATTTATTCAATCCAGTTATCAAAACATTGCGCAGTACAATAGAAATGGAGGGGAAATGACATAACTAGGAAAGAAAATGCAAATGAAAGAATGATGGGACTGTTGGAAAGAGTGATGAAGTAAAATACATGTTAAATGGAGGAGAAGCAGGTAGAAAAGAGAAAGAATGATTGGGATGAAGAAGATACGAGATAAGGAGGAAATAGTGTAAAGATAAGCTTCGAAGTCCATTTTGTTGCTAGCCATGGGTCATGTTTCATGCATGCAGTTATCCACTTCAGCAGATGTCTCGTCAACACACTACTTCACCAAGTTATCAGGCATGATGTTAATTAGGCGCCACTTATAAGTACCTGTAACCAGAAGCAGTAACAATATACTGTTTCCAAGTAATATCTTTGCAATTCATTGAATAAAAGGCACTTTGTGTTTTATACATATTCCTAGAATAGCCAGTCTTATTACCTGGGTGAGAAACGCTCTTTGAAAAACAAACACATATATACACAGGGGCCAGGAGCTAGGACTCGACCCCTGCAACCTCAACTAGGTGAGTACACACATACACACACACACACACACACACACACACACACACACACACACACACACACACACACACACACACACACACACACACACACACACACACACACACACACACACACACACACACACACTCATTATTTAAAGCTATATTTCATGTGAAAATAAAGATGATTAAGATAAAAAAAATAAACGACAAACAATATACAGTAATAAAGAGAAGAAAAAAATAAACGAAGATAATCGTGTAGTAAAAAAATTAAATGAAATATATGCATAAGAAGGAAAATGTAAAAACTTTATTAATAAATTTGATGTAAATCAACATGACATAATACATGAATAATACATGATAAATAATATATGAACAATACATGATAAATAATACATGATAAATAATATATGAACAATACATGATAAATAATACATGATAAATAATACATGATAAATAATATATGAACAATACATGATAAATAATACATGATAAATAATATATGAACAATACATGATAAATAATACATGATAAATAATACATGATAAATATTTCTTTAAATCAGGATTGTAAATGGACAGAACTGGTAGAAATAAAAGGAGAAGCAAAAGGTTGGTTTATGGAGTTTTAAGTTTACCGAATACACTTGAATCATTAAAGTAAATTTACATCATTTGTACACTTAGAAAAATACAACCCTCGGTTGGAAACAAAAATATTCGTTATAAACATCTAAAAGTTTTTGTGATTAGTAAAGAAATTGAAAGTAGGAACATATATAGTATATAAATGTTATTAAGGTGTATGTGTATTATAAAAATTTAAGAAAACTAATGATTATCTTTCCACATCCGGTCGTTGAATTGACCGGACGAAGTTTTCTTGGATAACTAATAGGAAGAATTCCAGTATGATCAGAACTCACTATTCCACAAGGTACTTTCTTACCACGACTGTGGCACAACTGTGATGACTGTGTGCCAGTAACGACCTATTGATTATCTACGAAACTTTGTTTCATATCCAATGTATCAAAATGGTCTAGAAGCACAGGTGTACGAATAATAACTGAGTGTGGAATAAATTACCAATATAATACTGAATAGGTAAGGGATGGATATGTAACTTGTTGGAGGAATCCATTAGGAGAAAGATGTGTATGTGAGGCGTGGAGGGGAGGGGGAAATATCCTATATTAAACAAATGATTATGTCTCAGAATTATTCATTTTTTTTTTTTTTTTTTTTTTTGACTAGTACAATTACATAACACTCAAGAGAAAGAGAGCCTAAATATACCGAGAGTATAAAAGAGCTTATAAAAAGTGAGACTTTACAGCTTACATAAATAGACTTAAATTCAACTTAAATATAAGGAAAAAGAAAGAGTGAGCTTACATTCGAAGATTATGTGGCAGCACTCTTACATACAAGTAAACATTAATACAGAAAAGTGAAAGAAAGCTTACGTGTTTCCAAATAGAGCTTTCTAACCAGCAGAAACTGGACGAGACCCTACATTCATAAAGAGAGTGAAATAGATTTAACATACGAAAAATAGACAGAACTTATATAAGATAAACGGAGTCACAATTTGGAATACATTTTATTTAAGGAAGAGAATAGGTAGAAGAAATTTAAAAAAAAAAAAATTACTGTCTTTGAGATTATTTCTAAGCATCCTCAGAGTGCACTGGGATTCCACAACAGGTTCTTGATCCCCAAGGGTAACTCAGGTCTGGAGTTCGACCTGGTGGTGGCTGTGACAGACGGCAAAGCCGATGCTGCTGTAGAAGGTCTACATGAAAACAGTTTTCAATCACTATGGCTACCACGGAGTGTGTCCCGACAACCGACCACACGGTTATCCCCTGGATCGTCGTGTTGATAATGAACGCATCTTCCACGACCTTCCCAAATTCCCACACATTGTCGTGAATGTCTTCCATCATTAAGGTTCCCGGAAACAACGACCTTGATCAATGGTATTCAATAAAAATGTCATAAGAGCAAAATCTATTCATTTTCCATAGATAATATACATTAATCTCGTTTAATTATTTTGTTTATTCCTGATTGCCAGCATAACTTCGTATCAAAATACTTTTTTTCACTAAAAAACATGATCACCATATACGGTTATTGCATAAGTAACTGATGCTCAGCACTGAGTCATTTACCTTGCTATTGTGCAAATTTATTAAAGGAAGATTAATTTGTAATGGAGATGAATTTTATGCACTTTAGCAGATACATTAATTTTTTGTTTTTTTAATAATGATGGTAGAATGAGTTTTTCGTTTATCCGACATAAGTCAAATATTTTATCAAATTTATGTAGATCTACTTCATGCTTCCAGAATTGAACTAATATTATATCCTTTAAGTTTTATCCCAGCTAATTCTTTTATATAATATTTTGAATCTGTTATTTCATAAACAAAAATTTAGTTGAGATATGTAGGTTACATCTCAGTGTAGTCGGAAGAGCAATATTCTGAGACGTTCTTTAAGTTAAACAATCCTTCCATCAAGTTCGAATATATATGGCAAACCATACCACGGGCGGGAATAGAACCCGCGGTCAGAAAGTCTCAAAACTCCAGACCGTCGCAAACAGAAAGCAAACTCCCTTTCCTTAACATTATGATTAGTTGAGTCCTTGAATGACACGGTGGTGTTGTGATGCTGATGAAGAGCTTTTAATTCAGGTTTTCATAACTGTTCTGCCTTTCCTTGGATAAAACCATAACACACTCCTTTCACCGGGCACTATAAAATAATAATAATGATAATATAACAACAGAAATAATTAAAATGATAGTAGTAGTAGTAATGAAAAAAATAATAGTAATAATAAAAATAGTTAAGCTATATAAAAAGTGCAGTTAAGACGACAGTGAAAAGACACCGTTGAGCTCATACTTAAACGATTTAAACCGTGACTTTTGGTGCCTCATTAAGTGCTATAGAAGGTGAAATACATAAAAAAAATGTAATATTCTCATTGAACTAGTTTTCCAAGGAGAAATTTATTTCGCAAATTCATTAAGTCTCGTAAAAAAATGTTATGTTCCGAATCCCATTTAAAAAAAATCTAAATGTTTTGTACTGATTATAATTAATGCCTAAAATAAATGAAAGACTTGTGTCAGTGAAAGGACATCAATAGATTAGTAGCCATGACTACTAATCAACAGATTAGTAGTCATGGTTGGACCTAATGAGAGCGGTGAGAAAGATACATATTTTTTACACAGATCAATTTTAAAGACTATAAGCAGTTATCCAACCTCATTTCGAAGCCTATCTCTAAGGTATTCTACCACCCTCTAGGATACGACCCACAACAATCGACTAATACCTAGCTACCTACTTACTGCTAAGTGAATGGGGAAACCATACTCAACGTTTCCACCCACGCAGGGTTATAGAGCTATGGATACTCATTACGTAAACTAATTGAGGTACCAACCGAGTCGCGGGGCTGACAAACTTGAAATATCTCAAAATAAGTAACAGGAAGGGTATGAAATAATGCTTTAAGAAATATATGAGGGCCCTGAATCTTCACTCTCTAGAAAGGCGTATAATTAGGGGGGATATGATTGAGGTGTATAAATGGAAAACAGGAATTAATATAGGAGATGTAAATAGCGTGCTAAAAATATTTAACATAGACAGGACTCGCAGCAATGGCTTTAAATTGGAAAAAATCAGATTCAGGAAGGATATAGGAAAGCACTGGTTTGGTAATAGATTTGTGGATGAGTGGAACAAACTCCCGAGTACCGTTATAGACACTAAGACGTTGTGTAGTTTTCAAAATAGGTTGGATAAATACATGAGTGGGTGTGGATGGGTGTGAGTTGGAAATGACTAGCTTGTGCTACTAGGTTGGATGCAGTGCTCCTCCCTTAATGCAGTCAAATAAGTCATAAATGAGGAATATAGTAAAGAAAAAAGCCAAGGTTTTGGGTTAACATGTATTCCACCACCATAACGAATACCCAGTCTATTTACAACTCTTTACAGATTTCAGAGCCAGGCTAAACCTAATGCTGCAAAAATTTTGGAGAAGCGTAAGAACACTTTGCCCTCTCTCCTCCTTGCCCTGTCCTTTCCCTTTACAACTCAAATAAACTCAGTTAAGCACCTAAATTATTGAGAATACCCATACAGTGGATGGTTCCACTGTGATCCCCCCGTCTCCTGCTTCGACTCACCTGTATACAGTATATAAGCCACTTCTCCGGCCATATGCTGTGCTTCCTACAAGATTGATGGACAGAAGAAGACAGAACTCTTGTACTGTGAATCAGTCTGTAGTATGAGAGGGTCAGATTGTTTGTAAATTTTATAGAGGCAAGCAACCTCTTTCGGGTCGTCCGCCTTCTTCACGATGGTCACTCGTCTAAACAATCAGTGTCTAACGTGCATCTAATTAGCTAAGATGACATACAACATTATTGTTCTCTTGGTTGGCAACGTTCTCGTCTCATACACTGAGTGTCCGTGGTTCAATCCCGGGCATAGGTGGAAATGTTGGGCATGCTATCCCTGTTCACCTACTAGTAAATAGGTACCTGGGAGCTAGTCGACTGGTGTGGATCACATCCTGGGGGGACAAGACTGAAGGATCCCAGGGGAAGTGAGAGACAGTCCTCGATGACCCTCTGACTTTCTTGGGTTATCCAGGTTGGCTAACCCTCCGGGTTAAAAATCCGAACAAATATTATCTTAAACGCAATGTATAATTACCCGTATAATGTTACTGTGATAACTTTACTGGCTATCAACTGCGAGATTTATCATGACTGCATTGTACTTCTACTTAGCCAATGAAAAGTACGTCGATCATTTCAGTCTGGGAAAACAGTAAACTCTCATCACTTAGTGCATATAAACGAATCCTGTTTTGGAGTTCTTGGATATAAAATGAGTTAATTTCATAAGGGGGCTTCTTTTTTTCTGTTCAACACCAAGAAAACTATGATCCCCAAAGTCAGCTCTAAGTATTTTTACTAAAAGATATACACATCTTGGTGAATCATTGGTTTATTAGGTTAACAGCAAATCAATTACACGGTGGTCATTAAGTTTATTTAAGCTTCGAATATGTTAACCACCAGTGAAAATGCTATGCAATGGTTGTCCAGTGTCCACTTTATTCTCCCTAGGTTCCAATAACCAGTAGGAAGAAGGAAGACCTGTCACGGATTGTCCAGCAATCCAAAACAGGATTTCAATTAAATGAAAATGCTGAACCCCTCTGATTCATTAGCTTAAACTCCTGTTTTGAGTTAATGTTAAACAAATACATATAAAACAGTCTGTCGAATAATATGGTGATAGCGTTGCAGTAATCAGTATGTTATACGAAATTATAATATACGGAAATGAACCCATAGGGAAAATTGGGTTATGTTATTGATACCTCTGAAAATACCATAAAAAATTTTTGTTTTGTAATTCATCAAAAATAACAAAAATAATCATATCTTATTTTGTAGTTGTCATTGCTTGTTTATCTAGAAATGAGGGTTGAAAATTCATGTGGTAATGTATAATATCAGTATAAATATGTGGCAGACATTTCCTGTAGGCGCACTGTCCTGTTAACTGGCCCATGTTGGTCAGCTAAACCTTTACCGAAAAAGCAGTTTCGTTACTAACTGAGACAACGACGAAGAAGTTACATGAATGCTAAAAGAATGTTAAAGTTATGAGAGTCGAGACTTATAGCAGTCGCAGAGACGGAGAATGTTAAAAGGAAATTTCCAGTGGGGTGCTCACTTTTGAGAACCGTGCTGCAAAATGCATGGAGTGTGGCATCTTCGAGCCCAAGTGAGTTTAGGTTTAAAACAAAACAAAAAATTAGTGTCATACTAGATACACCGTGTAAAATTTTGCTTCATGATACACTTTATAGACTGTGACTTACCCAACATCTTAATTTATATAAACTTCTAAAGTTACAGTGTCTTCATTATTATTTGTTTGCAAATTTACAACTTTCTTATATATCTACTTAGTAAATTTAGTAAAAATTACTCTTTGCAGGACTAAAATGTACAAAAGGCCTATCTGGTGTTTCTTATAGCTAAAAATTAACCAATTACAATTAAAGAGCAGTTGAGTGTATACACAGTTAAGTGCTGTTAAGCTATATTTAAAAATTCCCAATAACCATTTATGGGTATATTTTTAATAGAAATGCAAGTTGGGCCCAACGTGCAATGGCATTTTGAGTCTTTTATACTCAAAGTTGTATAACAAGGCGAAAAATAAATGTTAAAACGAAGACGTCTTAAGTTTCAAGCTCATTCCTCCTACCATGGTGTGTGTACTCACCTAGTTGTGGTTGCAGGGTTCGATAAACAGCTCCTGGCCCCGCCTCTTCACTGGCCGCTACTAAGTCACTCATCCTACTTTATGAGCTTTATCATACCTCTTCTTAAAGCTATGTATGGATCCTGCCTTCACTACATCAGTTCCCAGACTATTCCACTTCCTGACAACTCTGTGACTGAAGAAATACTTCCTAACATCCCTGTGGTTCATCTGAGTCTTCAACTTCCGTCTGTGACCCCTTGTTGCTGTGTCCCATCTCTGGAACATCCTGTCTTTTCCACCTTGTCAATTCCTCTCAGTATTTTGTATGTCGTCATCATGTCCCCCCTATCTCTCCTGTCCTCCAGTGTCGTCAGGTTGATTTCACTTAACCTCTCCTCGTAGGACATACCTCTTAGCTCTGGGACTAGTCTTGTTGCAAGCCTTTGCACTTTCTCTAGTTTCTTTACGTGCTTGGCTAGGTGTGGGTTCCAAACTGGTGCCGCATACTCCAATATGGGCCTAACGTACACGGTGTACAGGGTCCTGAACGATTCCTTAAGATGTCGGAATGCTGTTCTTAGGTTTGCTAGGCCCCCATTTGCTGCAGCAGTTATTTGGTTGATGTGCGCTTCAGGAGATGTGCCTGGTGTTATACTCACCCCAAGAACTTTTTCCTTGAGTGAGGTTTGTAGTCTCTGGCCCCCCTAGACTGTGCTCCGTCTGCGGTCTTCTTTGCCCTTCCCCAATCTTCATGACTTTGCACTTGGTGGGGTTGAACTCCAGGAGCCAATTGCTGGACCAGGTCTGCAGCCTGTCCAGATCCCTTTGTAGTTCTGCCTGGTCTTCGATCGAATGAATTCTTCTCATCAACTTCACGTCATCTGCAAACAGGGACACTTCGGAGTCTATTCCTTCCGTCATGTCGTTCACAAATACCAGAAACAGCACTGGTCCTAGGACTGACCCCTGTAGGACCCCGCTGGTCACAGGTGACCACTCTGATACCTCGCCACGTACCATGACTCGCTGCTGTCTTCCTGACAAATATTTCCTGATCCATTGTAGTGCCTTCCCTGTTATCCCAGCTTGGTCCTCCAGTTTTTGCACTAATCTCTTGTGTGGAACTGTGTCAAACGCCTTCTTGCAGTCCAAGAAAATGCAATCCACCCACCCCTCTCTCTCTTGTCTTACTGCTGTCACCATGTCATAGAACTCCAGTAGGTTTGTGACACAGGATTTCCCGTCCCTGAATCCATGTTGGCTGCTGTTGATGAGATGATTCCTTTCTAGGTGTTCCACCACTCTTCTCCTGATAATCTTCTCCATGACTTTGTATACTATACATGTCAGTGACAATGGTCTGTAGTTTAGTGCTTCATGTCTGTCTCCTTTTTTAAAGACTGGGACTACATTTGCTGTCTTCCATGCCTCAGGCAGTCTCCCTGTTTCGATAGATGTATTGAATATTGTTGTTAGGGATACACATAGCACCTCTGTTCCCTCTCTCAGGACCCGTGGTGAGATATTATCCGGCCCCATTGCCTTTGAGGTATCTAGCTCACTCAGAAGCCTCTTCACTTCTTCCTCGGTTGTGTGTACTGTGTCCAGCACTTGGTGGTGTGCCCCACCTCTCCGTCTTTCTGGAGCCCCTTCTGTCTCCTCTGTGAACACTTCATTGAACCTCTTCTTGAGTTCCTCACATACTTCACGGTCATTTCTTGTTGTCTCTCCTCCTTCCTTCCTTAGCCTGATTACCTGGTCCTTGACTGTTGTTTTCCTCCTGATGTGGCTGTATAACAGTTTCGGGTCTGATTTGACTTTCGCTGCTATGTCGTTTTCATATTGTCGTTGGGCCTCCCTTCTCATCTGTGCATATTCATTTCTGGCTCTACGACTGCTCTCCTTATTCTCCTGGGTCCTTTGCCTTCTATATTTCTTCCATTCCCTAGCACACTTGGTTTTTGCCTCCCTGCACCTTTGGGTGAACCATGGGCTCGTCCTGGCTTTTTCATTATTCCTGTTACCCTTGGGTACAAACCTCTCCTCAGCCTCCTTGCACATTGTTGCTACATATTCCATCATCTCATTAACTGGCTTCCCTGCCAGTTCTCTGTCCCACTGAACCCCGTGCAGGAAGTTCCTCATTCCTATGTGTGTGTGTAAGTGTGTGTGTGTGTGTGTGTGTGTGTGTGTGTGTGTGTGTGTGTGTGTGTGTGTGTGTGTGTGTGTGTGTGTGTGTGTGTGTGTGTGTGTGTGTGTGTGTGTGTGTGTGTGTGTGTGTGTGTGTGTGACTGTCTGTCTGTCTGTCTGTCTGTCTGTCTGTTTGTCTGTCTGTCTGTTCATGTCTGTCTATATAATTCATCGGCCGCATTCCACATAAATAGGATGAACACAAAAATTTTAAGGTGTAATTGGAAAATTTTGTGAATGCACAACGGTAATCAGTGTATGTGAATTGTAATGTATTATACAGAAACAGTTGCTAAGAAATTTAAAGTTACTGTGTCCGATTACAGAGTCTCATAAGTGGCGAGCATTCAGTATCATTCCAGATAATTGGGTGAAGTATTTTGTTGACGAGAAGGCAGGTCAAGTGGTTGATTACCAGCATAAAACACTACCCGGCCCTGGGTAGCAACAAGTTTACGTTTGTACTCTCTTCTGCCTCTTTCCATCGATACTTCAACGTGACACCCATGACTCGGCCAAGTTTTGAATCTAGACGCCTGCAAGCACAAACAGGTAAATACACACACACACACACACACACAGAAAAGAATATTATGCATAGATAAGGAGGGAGGCCCAGCGACAATACGAAAATGACACAGCAGGGAAAGCCAAGTCTGACCCGAAGCTGTTGTACAACCACATCAGGAGGAAAACAACAATCAAAGACCAGGTAATCAACTTGAAGAAGGAAGGAGGGGAGATCACAAGAAAGGACCGAGAAGTATGTGGAGAGCTCAACAAGAGATTTAAGGAAGTATTTATAGTGGAGACAGAAAAGACTTCAGAAAGTCGAAGTGGTGGGGTACACCAGCAAGTACTGGCCACAATATATACAATCGAGAAAGACGTGAAAAGGCTGCTAAGTGAACTAGACACCTCAAACGCGATGGAGCCGGACATCTCTCCGTGGGCCTTGATAGAGGGAGCAGAGGAGCTCTGTATACCACTAACAACAACTTTCAGCATATCAATCGCAACAGGGCGACTACCTGAGGTGTGACAGCAAATGTAGCCCCAGTTTTTAAGAAAGAAGACAGACATGTAGCACTAAACTACAGATCAGTGTCACTAACATGTATAATATGCAAAGTCATGGAGATTATCAGAAAGAGTATTGGAGCACCTAGAAAGGAAAGAGTTTATTCACGACAACCAGCACTGTTACATGTGAAGCTAATGAGGAGAATTCAACCGGACGAGGATCAGGTAAGACTACAAAGTCATCTGCACAGGCTGCAAGCCTGGTCCAGAAACTGGCTCCTAAAGTTTAACATCAAAAAGTGCAAAGTCATGAAGCTCGGGGAAGAGAAAAGAAGACCGCAGACAGTGTACAGTCTAGCGGGGGCCAAAGACTGCAAACCTCACTCAATGAAAAGGATCTACATCATATATCCGACTAGCAAGCCTAAGAATAGCGTTCCGACACCTCAGTAAGGAATCGTTCACGACTCTGTACACCGTGTACGTCATACCCATACTAGAGCATGCAGCAGCAATTTGGAACCCACACCAGGTCAAGCGCGTCAAGAAATTAGAGAAAGTGCAAAGGTTGGCAATGAGACTAGTCCCGGATCTAAGGGGAATGTCCTACGAGGAGAAATTAAGGGAAATCGACCTGACAACACTGGAGGACAGAAGGGAGAGGGGAGAAACGTGATTACGATATGTAAAATACTGGGAGGAATTGACAAGGTGGACAGATACAATATGTTCCAAAGATGGGACTCAGCAACAAGGGGTCAAAATTGGAAGTTGATGACTCAGATGAGTCACAGGAATGATAAGAAGTATTTCTTCAGTCATAGAGTTTACAGGAAGTGGAACAGTCTGGAGAATGATGTAAAGGAGGCAGGATACTTACATAGCTTTAGGAAGAGGTATGACAAAGCTCAGGGAGCAAGGAGAGAATCGGCCTATTAGCGACTAGAGAAGAGGCAGGGTCAGAAGCTATGACCGAACCCCTGCAACCACAATTAGGTGAGTTCATGCACAAGCACTCACTAACACACACATACTCAAAGTTATTTTTTTATATATGCTGCTTAACCTGATTTTTTCTGATAGCTAACATGTTTTATCGAACTGGCAAATAGGAAACACGAATTATACAAAAGCATGAGACAAAAATTAACCAGTATAAAAAAATACAATACGTCATTTAAGTATGTTTAACAGAAAAAAAAAATCCAAAATCCTATGTGATCAAACAGTCAGAGTCTCAAGACAGTGAGTGGAGCACTGTACTCATTATAATAACGTGACTGATATATTATAAAAATACGTTTAATTATTTTACCCTGATTTCTGATAAAATGCGTATGTAATTTAAATGAAATTAGTACATATAAGTGTCTGGTATCTATATGGGGCCGATAACTACAGCTGAGCAACTGTTGTGTTATCTCAGGGTAAGTCCAGGGTCACAAAGTGTCTGGGGGTATATATAGTGGAGGAGAGAGGTGGTTCCTCATCACCAACATGAAGGTCTTGGTGTTCTGTGCTCTAGTGGCTGCTGCCGCTGCTTGGCCCAACTTTGGCTTCGTGAACGACGGTACTGGTGGTGAGTAAACTGTAATATGTTGTGTAATTTAGCTGTCAGGCGGCTGTTGCTGTACTGGACTTATGCACTTCAATGCCTACTGTTTTCAATGTAGTGACTAATCACGTTTGCTAAAGTTAAAAATAATTACTTGTCAGTGTCACTTTAATCTGCATCTTATGCAGCACACAAATATGCATATTTTAAACCAAATTTTTACAAATGGCTTGGTATATTTGAGCAAAACAAGCAATAAATTAAGCCAAAATATACCAGATTTAACGAAAAAATATTCATCTATTATGCATTATGCATGTTTCTTTCGGAAAAAAATAGACTAGAAACGAATGCACAAAAATTAAAAAAAAAATAATGTTTTTCTATTCATTTACACAAGGAACTTTATATCACTATTTACTCTTACATCGACCACATATCGCTACGAAGACTACCAATTCATAACAGTTAAACCATACCACGGACGGGGATAGAACCCGTGATCACAGAGTCTCTAAACTCCAGACCGTCGCGTTAGCCACTGGAACAGCTAGCCAAAATGAGATTCATCCAGCTAGGTGTATTTGAGGGGACTTGAGCTAGAGTTCGTCACGGCCACGCTAGCTGGAGATTCGTCTGTAAAAACTTGCATTTGTGGTCACAGTGGTGCCTATGCTAGCCTTCCTATGGTGTAGAAATATACCTAGTTGGACGAATCTTATTGTGGCTAGCTGGTCCAGTGGCTAACGCGACGGTCTGGAGTTTTGAGACTCTCTGATCGCGGGTTCTATGCCCATCCATGGTATGCTTTGTTTGCAATCGTGTCATTACGATTTCGTGAGTCATAACAGCTAATAAAGGAGAAAGTACACAAAATGATTGTATAGAATGGGTTTCCCGAAGATCGACTGCACGTGCACTCAGCTCTCACACTGAGGTACGGGTTTCCATAAGACGTGTTTCCATAAGACAACTGCTGTCCTTGTCCTTCCTCAGCCATCAGTTTAAAATGGATATCTGGGTGTTAGTCGACTGGTATGGGTCGCATCCTGGGACAAAACTGACCTAATTTGCCCGAAATGCTCAACATAACAAGCGGCTTTCAATATAGTAGTATGTCATTGATGTCAGCTAGGCCTGTATACCATGTAAATGTACTTGTAGCAAATAAAGAATATTATTATTATTATTATTATTATTATTATTATTATTATTATTATTATTATTATTATTATTATTATTATTATTATTATTATTACTCTTATTATAGAAATTTGAAAATATCAAGTAATAATTTGTCTTAACAACAACATTTATGTTTCGATAAATGAAGAAAACCATTTACATAGGTAGAAATGTTAACCAAGTAATAAATGATGATTTTTGTGTTCCAGGGGCATCTGACGCACAAAAACAGCATGACGTGAATTATCTGCTGTTCAAAGTATATGAAGACGTACGTGATGAAAACCTCCATAAGCTTGGCGAGACCTTCGACCCTGAAGCTGACACATCACACTATTCTGACAATGGAGAAGCTGTTCACAAGCTCGTAAAGGAACTGAAGGACCACAGGCTGCTCCAACAGAAACACTGGTTCTCCCTCTTTAATACACGACAGCGTGAAGAAGCACTTCTGCTCTATGACGTATTGGAACACAGCAATGACTGGCAAACATTTGTGAGCAATGCTGCATATTTCAGAAATCATGTTAATGAAGGAGAATTTGTTTATGCTTTGTATGCAGCAGTCATCCACTCTTCACTTACCAAAAACGTTGTACTGCCACCACTTTACGAGGTCACTCCACACTTGTTCACAAACAGTGAAGTTATCCAGGAAGCCTACCATGCCAAAATGACTCAAACACCTGGTAAATTCAGATCCCACTTTACTGGAAGTAAAAAGAACCCCGAGCAACGTGTAGCATATTTCGGCGAAGATATTGGCTTGAATACCCACCATGTTACTTGGCACTTGGAGTTCCCATTCTGGTGGAACGACAAACATGAAGGATATCACCTCGATCGTAAGGGTGAAAACTTCTTCTGGGTACATCACCAGCTCACTGTTCGCTTTGATGCTGAACGTCTTTCCAATCACTTGGATCCCGTGAATGAACTTCACTGGGAAGCAACCATCGAGGAGGGTTTCGCTCCCCATACAACTTATAAGTATGGCGGTGAATTCCCATCTCGTCCTGATAATATTCACTTTGAGGATGTCGACGGTATTGCTCATATTCGTGACTTGATTATTCTTGAGAACCGTATTCGTGATGCGATTGCCCATGGATATGTTACAGCCCATGATGGATCCACTGTTGATATAAACAACTCCCACGGAATTGATGTCCTTGGTGATGTCATTGAATCGTCAACATACAGCCCTAATGTTGAGTACTATGGTTCTCTCCACAATACAGCTCACATAGTGCTAGGCCGCCAAGGAGATCCACATGGGAAATATGACTTACCTCCTGGAGTGCTGGAACACTTCGAAACTTCCACTCGCGACCCAGCATTCTTTAGATTACATAAATACATGGATAACATCTTCAGAGAACACAAGGATAGTCTTACTCCCTACACCAAAGAAGAGTTAGAGTTCAGTGGAGTTGCTATTGATGGTGTTTCAATTGATGGCCCTCTAGAAACGTTCTTTGAGGATTTCGAATATAGCTTAGTCAATGCTGTAGATGACACACCTCAAGTTGCAGATGTTGCTATCTCTACTGTTGTGTCACGTCTTAACCATAAGGACTTTTCATTCAAAATTGATGTTAACAACAATAATGATCACGAAGTACTGGCAACAGTCCGTATCTTCGCCTGGCCACACAATGACAACAATGATATTCCCTACTCATTCAACGAGGGACGCTGGAGAGCCATCGAGCTAGACAGGTTCTGGAGAAAATGTAAGTAGACCTTGCTCTGTTTTCCAAAAAGTTCAAATGTTATAAATCAGAAATAATGTAATATTGTAAAAGGGTAGTAAACTTTCAGTGATTGTATAATAAAATTCACATAAATATTCAATTGACGACATAACTTACATAATGCACATTATAAAGTATGTTTTGTTATCCCACTAGTGAGTCCTGGTGTGAACCACATCGTTCGCAAGTCTACTGAGTCAGCAGTGACTGTCCCTGACGTACCCAGTTTCGATTCTCTAATAGAGCGAACTGAGGCCGCACTTTCGGCTGGTAGTAGCGAAGTCGACATTCATGAATTTGTGAGTGCAGTTGGAGTGCCCAACAGGTTCTTGATCCCCAAGGGTAACTCAGAAGGTCTGGAGTTCGAGCTAGTGGTGGCTGTGACAGACGGCAAAGCCGACGCTGCTGTAGAAAGTCTACATGAAAACACCGTTTTCAATCACTATGGCTACCACGGAGTGTATCCCGACAACCGACCACACGGTTATCCCCTGGATCGTCGTGTTGATGATGCACGCATCTTCCACGACCTTTCTAATTTCCACCAACATACAGTCAAGATCTACAATCATTAAAGTTAATAAAAAATAAAGATCTCCTCAATAATATGGAATAAATTTTTGAAAATGAATATTTTGTTCATTTTACTTAAGTAAACTTTCTTTAAGACTAATCCTACTTTATTTATGGATTACATTGAAATTGATTTATTACCACATCTCAATTTTGCATCCGGTCACTCCAAAAATTTTGTGTATGCCCTTGACGCCATGACAGTACCAGGGGCAGCGCACCTTATAATTTCACTGTTAATTACACGCCGTATTATTACCACTAATAGTATCCATTATTTACACACACAAATAATTCAGTAAATAATATCTTGATACAATATTAAATTGCTGATATTAAGTAATTAATCAAGACTTTGCACATTTTTCTTAATAAATAAATCAGATTTTCTATTTTATGCGGTACATTGAGCCTTGTACATCAACAGTTAATAAGGTAACGAAGCACACTTGACAATGGACATCTGGCCAACAAGACATAAATACCTGGAGTATACTTACAGAGAGTTTCTGGGTCAACGCCACCGCAGCTGGGTATGTGCCCAGGCCTAGCTACATAACTCAAGAAATGTGTAGTTCACAAGTTCTTGGTAAACACTCGAGTAAATATGTGGAACTTACATAAGATTACATTTAGAATTTAATTCTAGCACATAATGCTCTATGTTGAGAAGAAATTAAAGAATTTGCCTGTTAATGAAATTCCTTAAATATATCATTGTTTATATCTTTTTACGATTAATTCTTCGCATTGTTACTTAAGAATTCTTATTATATAGTAAATAAATACGGAAAATATATAAAAAAAGTCTTTCTACCTATTCAGCTCCAAGAACTATTATAATGATTCGAATTCAAATTATTATGATTTTTCTGAATGTTTGTTGTTAATTTATGATTACAAGCTGAAACAAAAACTTATATTAACAAATAGGTATTACTGTAGCACATATATACAACACTATCAACACCTCAGCAACTAAAACTATAACCAAACAAGATCTATCCTCAAAAAAAAAAATATATGTAGGTATAACTGGAAGAGGTTTGAATAAATGGGTAATATCAAGACATGATATGTTAATGTTATTATATGAATGACTTACACCACATTAGTGCCTGATCATCCCGACAGTGCACAAGGGCCGTTAAAAATACATTTTATCTATCTTCACTTATTCTAGAAATAAAGAAGCTCTTAACTCTCAACGTATATATATCCCAAATGATAAATATATTTCTTTTTGTGGCTAAATACCAAATTTATTGCTGATATATTTGATTTATAACAAACTGAATACACTAAGGGTTGCATAAATTAGGAAATAAAGATTGCTGGGGTAGAGGGTGTTAGACTTAAATTATTATTTAATACCCTTTTATATTCCTTGATATTTACATATTATTTTCATAAATATTTCTTTAACAATAATTTTTCTTCGGGAAAGTTTATATTATATCTAAATTATTATCGTCATATAATTATTTTTATAAGTAGAAATATCTCAAAAAGGCGTATCTACAGTGCTTTCTTAATTTTATTTATATTTTTGCTTCCTTCAAAGGTTATTAGAAGATAACTTTAGGACGCTTCTTTTGGTCGATTTCAGTCCTTCAATGCTGTTTTATCTTATATAGAGAAATGTTTAGATTTTTGAGGAGGTTTGCAGGTTCCCTATGACCAAATCAAAATAAGAAATTGCGATGAAAATTGCACCGCACAATACTTAACGAAACATAATAGCATATGCAGCGTTATGTATCTATAAGGAAGTCCCATAATTTTGCTGCAGTGTTAAGTGATCTTCAACAGCGGTTTCTTAAATTTATATGAAATGTATTATCAAATGTCGCCGCTGAAGACTTTCTTTGAAAAAATATAAAAAGTGCCAAATGACTGCATTACATGCAATTCGAGAATATGCACTTAATCTTTGGAAGGTTTTCTTGCTTCATCACCATTATTTAGTTTTAGTATTCCAACAGTCAGTTTGCATGTTCATAGTCAATAGTTACATATATTTTGTTTTAATCCCTGTTATACTGTATCCTTTCGATGATGTTAGTGGCTGTTTCGAGACATTTTTGTCTTCTCACTTATTTTACATAACAGTTGGAAGTTTTCCCAGTATAGAAGGTAGGGCTGCAGGCTACTGTGAACTATACATGCGCCACTTCTTTCATTCATTTTGCTACCATTCTTGTGTCTCTGAAGGCATATCTACAATTTTTCAGATGTCTCATCAACATTAAGTTTGTTACTAAACGCAAGTTGGATGCGAAAATTCCTTAATGGTTTTTGAAGTAGGAATTCCTTTATTCTTCTTAAAATTACATAGGAGAGCAGTAATTATGACTTCAGTAAATCGCATGTTTTTTTTTTCAGCATAATTCATTGTGAACTCCAACTCTATGGTTGTTACCTATATGTACTGCTTTGTGTTTACTACAGTAAATGATAAAGGACACACACCACATGGCTGATTGTTTATCGTCACACAAACGTACTTCTCACTAATCTTGTTAATACTTCTATCACTGATGCTTCTGGTGTCTACTCCATTTCTTGTTCAAGTTCTCTCCAGTACTTTGATCAAAGCATCCACTCTCTTTCTGACACATAGGGAGTACAAATGATGTATTTACCATGGCGACATGAACGAAGCAGCCTTCTCTCCTCCACTTGCTATGACTTCAGCATAATTATTTCTTTGTCTTTCCTTCCTTCTTTCTTGGTGGCTTCTGTCCCTGATTTTCTCTTCATAGAAGTTGTGTCCTTTGGTAGATTTTACCCTCATCCCATGGGCTAGTAACCCATCCACAGTGCTCCTATGTTCTTTTGTCTTTTCCACTACCACTTCTGACACTGTTACTAATTCTTTCACTCATACTGCTTTATTACATCTACCACTTGTTTTACCGTTACCACTACACTACCACGTCTCTGGTACTACAGTCACTATTACTAATACTATTACTACTACTACCACCTAGACTACTACTATTATTACTGATACCACCACTTCTACTACTACTATTACTAATAGAACAACTACTACTAATGCTACTGTAGTGTTAATCTCCTCCTTTTCATCATTCTGCCTTCTAGTTGTCTCTGACTCATGATTTGACTGCGGTGCAGGATGGAGCAAAACGTCATCGCGTTACCGCTCTGCATACAGAAATTCGTCAGTAAAAAAAATCTGAGTGCACTGAGAAGAAAGCCTATCTTCACCCATCTTTTGATTTCGAAATTTAGACATTAATTAAAATACTGTCTACTCGGGAAAGGTTGCCTGAAAGTTGCATGTGTCCATCGGTGATATTGCACATGTCTGAAAATAGTTTGGTCAATTTTTCCACTAACTTAAGAAGTGCACTAACGATCTAGGAATTGGTAGTGAATGATACAGAAAATGCAGATATTTACATAATTTTTTGAAATGATTGTAACACTGTCAACAAGTACCAGAACGCTTGCATAATTTATAATACACCCAATGCTCGTGCAATACATTGAAATTCTACCAGCCACCTTTTGGTATATATGTTAAATTACTTATTCAGGAGAGATACATAATCATTTCTAAAATCTACCCTAATCAGCACTTCCAACACTGATCCACAGAACCAGAGTAGTTTTTTTGTAAACAAAAAACCTAGTTCAAAACATGCTTGGAAGTCATCAGGTTAAATACTCTTCTTCACCTCACTTTCTTTCGTTTGCTCCTGTACATATATAATCCTGTCTCATATTTTCTGTAATGATTTGTTTAAGCTGGTTTGTGGGCACGACGTTACTGTTAATAAATGTATTCACTGTATGTAAATTTCATTTATTATACACAGGATTTGCAACGACGAATTTCTTCAAGCAGAACAGAAATATATTGAAGATTTTTTCTCCGCCCTAAGTTACCACTCAATCTAATCAATGATGCAACAGTTTTCAAAGTTTTAAAAATCTATGTAGAACGAAATATTCCTTAGGATGGAGGTTTGCCTCCACCTATTTGATACTGAAAACTTACAAAAAAAAAAAAAAAAAAAAAAAGATAAAATAATTAGAATGTTAATAAATAAGTGTAGAAATAGTAAAGTAAATTTAGTTCGATCTCAGGCATGTACAATTCCTGTACCAATAACTAAATATACGTTATTTTAACTTAGATGCGTTTTTTCAGTAGTAATTATACAGTTCCGCTAATTAAAATTGACATGACTCCCAGTCACAGTTCAATTCATTCAGACTGACATCACATCCAAGTTCAGTTCAGCTGAATTACTGGCATCACTCCCAGGTAAAGTTCAGCTTATTCAGGCTAACATCACTCCCACGTACATAAACATAAAATATCAATATTGAGTAAGTGTGAATTTTGTCAGACATTATCGTCATGGGGAGACCTAGCTGCTACATTAACACAAAACGGGTTGTGAAAATATTCTGAAGGGAGAATGGTAGTTCAGGGAGCAGAGCCTAGAGTGCCGAGTCATAGGTGTCACGTTGAGGTATCGAGGGAACGTAGGAGGCAGAACAAGGAGGTGGAGAGAGTACTAAAGTAAACTTGTTTCTACCCATGGCTGGGTAGTGTTTTTTGCCGGTGATCAGCCACTCGACCTGTCTTCTTGTCAACAAGCTACTTCACCCTACTATCTGGAATGATACTTAAGAGGCGCCAGTCAGAGTATGCAATCACATATAACAACTTAAATTTCTCAACATCCTTGTCTTTCTTTTTTGTAATACAATTCCCACGCACATATGCATGCACAGATCAACACAAACACAGAGAAACACACTCATACACACACACACATACACACACACACACACACAAATGCATTCATACATAAAAACACACGCTAGTGGGCACGCGCGCACAAGCACATGTTTTTGTGTATTTGCGTGTATGCATGTTTCTGTGTTTCTGTTCATCTCTGCATGAATAAGTGTGTGTGTGTGTGTGTGTGTGTGTGTGTGTGTACTCGTTTGTACTCACCTAATTGTGGTTGCAGGTGTCGATTCACAGCTCCTGGCCCCGCCTCTTCATTGGTCGTAACTAGGTCACTCTTCCTGCTCCTTGAGCTTTATCATACCTCTTCTTAAAGCTATGTATGGATCCTGCCTCCACTACATCACTTCCCAGACTATTCCACTTCCTGAACTCCTCGTCCGATTGTCTGTGTGTGCTTAATTTGTGTGTTTGTGAGTATATGAGTGTGTGCGTGTGTGTGAATTATGTTTGTGTCTCTGTGTGAATTGCCAAAAAAATACATAAGACAGTTGCTAAGAAATTTCAGTTGCTAAGAAATTTCAATTGCTCACTCAATATCATTTCGGATAATTGGGTGAAGTAGTTTGCTGACGAGAAGTCTGGTGGAGTGGCTGATTACCGGCAAGAAACACTACCCGGCCATGGGTAGTAACAAGTCTACTTTTGTACTCCACCTTCTTTTGTCTCCTTCTTTCCCTCGATACTTTAACATGACACCTGTGACTCAACAATTTAGGCTCTGCTCCCTGAACTACCGTCCGCCCACCTTCCTCTCACACCTCTTGTTTTCCCTTCAACCTAATGTTCACTTATTATTCTTATTGGCACAGTACAATGAATGACTTGTTAGTTGACGCCGAACTGCAAGTTTCAACTCGGATTTTTTTTTTTTTTTTTTTTTACAGTACGGTTGATAATTTTTTTTTTTTTAATTTTACTGCATATGTTAATTGAGGCATTACGCATGAGCTGTCATGTTTACTTGTATCAAGGTGCTGCGATATGTCCTTGAACAATATGTAGAAAAGAGAGTGCCATTGGATTATGACTGATTAGGTTAGTGATCCATTCAAGTTATTTATGAAATTCAGCCCAGATACCTGCCATCCCACTTCTGTCTACTAGAATCTTTACCTCTAGTTTGCACATGGGGCAGTGTGTGTTGCAGATATGTTGAATTTCTGGTGGGCTGGAGTATATGGCACGTCCCTTCACACAGGGAATGCGCATTCAATTGTACTGTTGCTAGGTACTTAATCGTTGAGTGTGAGAGCAGTTAGTATATCTGCTGGGATACCCGATATACTCGTACTGAAGTTACATGTAATGTACTGTTGTAGCAGTTACCGAATGTTAGAGTACTTCACTTACACACACACACACACACACACACACACACACACACACGCGCGCGCAAGCGGACGAGGATAAGGTAAGTCTACCAGGGCATTTGGACAGGCTGCAAGCCTAGTCAGACAAATGGCTCCTGGAGTTTAACCCCAGCAAGTGCAAAGTTATGAAGCTTGGGGATGGACAAAGAAGACCACGGACGGAGTGCAGAATAAGGGGTCAGAAGCTTCTAAACTCCCTCAAGGAAAGGATCTTGGGGTAAGCAGCTACCAAACATATCTCCTGAGGGGCACATCAACCAAATAACTGCTGCAGAATACGGGCGCCTGGCAAACCTGAGAATAGCGTTTCGACATCTAAGTAAGGAGTTGTTCACGACACCGTACACCGTGCACGTCAGGCCCATATATGAGTATGCAGCACCAGTACGGAACCCACAACTCGTCCGACATGTCAAGAAATTGGAGAAAGTGCGAAGGTTTGCAACAAGACTAGTCCCGGAGCTCAAGGCTTTGTCCTACAAGGAGAGGTTAAGGAAACTCAACCTGACAACACTGGAGGATAGGAGGGACACGATAATAACATAAAATACTGAGAGGAATTGACAAGGTGGATAGGAATGGAATATTTCAGAGATATGACACAGCAACAAGGGGTTACAACTGGACGCTGAAAACCCAGATGAGTCACAGGGATGTTAGGAAGTACTTCTTCAGTCATAGAGTTGTCAGGAAGTGGAACAGTCTGGAGAGTGATGTATAGGGCGCAGGATCCATACATAAATTTAAGAAGAGGTATGATAAAGTTCATGGGGCAGTGAAAGAGTGGACCTAGTAGCGACCAGTGAAGAGCTGGAGCTAGGAGCTATGACACGACCCCTTTCAACCACAATTAGGTGAGTACACACACATCAGCAAAGAAGCGGGGCTAGGAGCTATGACACGACCCCTTACAACAACAATTAGGCGAGTACACATACATAAACACACACACCAGTGAAGAGACGGAGCTGGGGCTATGACTCGACCCCTACAACCACAACTAGGCGTGTACACTTCCGATCATTTACATTCACAAAGGCTTTTTTAAGTGCTGCTTAATGTAAATTGTTCAAATGACAAAAATTTATTGGACTGGTAAATAACAAACACGAATTATTAAAAACAATACGACGAAGAAAAATATTCATCTGAATGCAGTACAATACAATTTGTAATTTAAGAGCAATTAATGAAAAGTAATTTATTAAAAAATGTGTTGATCTATTAGTCACAATCTCAAGAAAGTCAGTGGAGCAATAAGCCCCCTAATTACGTGAGTGATAAACTATAATACAAATACTTATATTTATTTTACCAAAACTTTTGTTAAATTGCTTATTTAATTTAAATGTAAATTAATAAAAATTCAAATCCGTTATCTATACGGGGTGATAACTAGGGCTGAGCAACTGTTCTGTTATCTTGGGACAAGTCGGGGTCACCCGGCGTCTGGGGGTATATATAGTGGAGCAAAGAGGTGGTTCCTCATCACCAACATGAAGGTCTTGGTGTTCTGTGCTCTAGTGGCTGCTGCCGCTGCTTGGCCCTATGACTCTGTGAACGACGATGCTGGTGGTGAGCAAATTATCATATGTTGTGTAATTTAGCTGTAAGGCAGATTTTGATGCACTGGACATATGTACTTAAATGCCTACAGTTTTCAGTGCCTTTTGCAGTAAGAAGAAAGTATTAGGCTTCTTCACTGCTGTAACTAATCAATTTTGCTAAAGTTTAAAATAATTACTTGGCAGTGTCACTTTAATGTGCGTCTTATACAACACCAAAATATACATATTTCAAACACAATTTTTACAAATGTTTTAGTATATTTGAGTATAACAAAAAAATTAATTATGCCAAAAACAAATCAGATTTAACGAAAAATATTCTACTATTGTGGAGAAACGAGTCAATGTTATTCTATTAATTAAATACTTAACTTTTAATATAAACTGTATGTAACATTCAAAAACAAATTTGCTAAACAGTTATGCATCATGCATGTTTCTTTTATTGAAGTATAAGAGACAACCATTTGAGACGACCATATATGTTTTCAGAGTGCATATTTCGGCAGGAAATAAAACACTAAAGTACTGAGCTCGTACAGTTAATATAAAAGAGATTTTAGTCAACACATTTCTGAAGTGGCAAAAGGAAACCGGGCAAATATTTAACCTTGCATTAGTGGTACTGAAAATATGAGATATGAGGATGTACTGTAAACACATTAGTATGTTGCGAGAATATTGAGGAATAAAGTGCCACCTCAAGGATAATGTAACGTTCTTAAAGCTGCTTGCCCTGTTCACCTTTATGGGTCGCATTCTGATGAAAATTTTGAAGAATAATAATTAATACGACGAGACATAAGTGTTTTTCCCTTTTTTTTTTTTTTTTTTTTTTTTTTTTTGCTGCTACTACTTATAAGATTTTCAAAAAAAAATTCATGTAGGACGTTAAAGTTCGAATGAACGCGCATAAACAAATTTTTAGACAGGATCACTCGAAATAATCAAATGAGAAAAGAATGCATAAAATTTCAACAACAAATGTTTTCTATTCATTTACACATGAGAGTTTACATTGTTATTGACTTTACATCGACCACAAGTAAACATATCGCTACAAAGATTATCAATTCATAACAGTCAAGAGAGGAGAAAGTACACAAGATGATTGAAGCCTTAAACAGAAATTTGAAAATATCAAATATTAATTCCTCTTAGCAACAATATTTATGTCCAGATATATAAAGAAAATCCTTTACATTGATAGAAATGTTAATCAAGTACTAATTGATCAGTCTTGTGTTCCAGGGGCATCTGACGCACAAAAACAGCATGACGTGAATTATCTGCTGTTTAAAGTATATGAAGACGTACGTGATGAAAACCTCCATAAGCTTGGCGAGACCTTCGACCCTGAAGCTGACACATCACACTATTCTGACAATGGAGAAGCTGTTCACAAGCTCGTAAAGGAACTGAAGGACCACAGGCTGCTCCAACAGAAACACTGGTTCTCCCTCTTTAATACACGACAGCGTGAAGAAGCACTTCTGCTCTATGACGTTTTGGAACACAGCAATGACTGGCAAACATTTGTGAGCAATGCTGCATATTTCAGAAATCATGTTAATGAAGGAGAATTTGTTTATGCTTTGTATGCAGCAGTCGTCCACTCTTCACTTACTAAACACGTTGTACTGCCACCACTTTACGAGGTCACTCCACACTTGTTCACAAACAGTGAAGTTATTCAGGAAGCCTACCATGCCAAAATGACTCAAACACCTGGTAAATTCAGATCCCACTTTACTGGTAGCAAAAAGAACCCCGAGCAACGTGTAGCATATTTCGGCGAAGATATTGGCTTGAATACCCACCATGTTACTTGGCACTTGGAGTTCCCATTCTGGTGGAACGACAAACATGAAGGATATCACCTGGATCGTAAGGGTGAAAACTTCTTCTGGGTACATCACCAGCTCACTGTTCGCTTTGATGCTGAACGTCTGTCCAATCACTTGGATCCCGTGAATGAACTTCACTGGGAAGCAACCATCGAGGAGGGTTTCGCTCCCCATACAACTTATAAGTATGGCGGTGAATTCCCATCTCGTCCTGATAATATTCACTTTGAGGATGTCGACGGTATTGCTCATATTCGTGACTTGATTATTCTTGAGAACCGTATTCGTGATGCGATTGCCCATGGATATGTTACAGCCCATGATGGATCCACTGTTGATATAAACAACTCCCACGGAATTGATGTCCTTGGTGATGTCATTGAATCGTCAACATACAGCCCTAATGTTGAGTACTATGGTTCTCTCCACAATACAGCTCACATAGTGCTAGGCCGCCAAGGAGATCCACATGGGAAATATGACTTACCTCCTGGAGTGCTGGAACACTTCGAAACTTCCACTCGCGACCCAGCATTCTTTAGATTACATAAATACATGGATAACATCTTCAGAGAACACAAGGATAGTCTTACTCCCTACACCAAAGAAGAGTTAGAGTTCAGTGGAGTTGCTATTGATGGTGTTTCAATTGATGGCCCTCTAGAAACGTTCTTTGAGGATTTCGAATATAGCTTAGTCAATGCTGTAGATGACACACCTCAAGTTGCAGATGTTGCTATCTCTACTGTTGTGTCACGTCTTAACCATAAGGACTTTTCATTCAAAATTGATGTTAACAACAATAATGATCACGAAGTACTGGCAACAGTCCGTATCTTCGCCTGGCCACACAATGACAACAATGATATTCCCTACTCATTCAACGAGGGACGCTGGAGAGCCATCGAGCTAGACAGGTTCTGGACAAAATGTAAGTAGACTTTGCTCTGTTTTCCTGTAGGTTTGAATGTTATGAATCAGAAATAAAGTAATATATAATATTGAAAAACGGTAGTAAATTTTCAGTGATTATATAATAATATTCACATAAATATTTAATTGACGACATAACTTACATAATGCACATTATAAAGTATGTTTTGTTATCCCATTAGTGAGTCCTGGAGTGAACCACATCGTTCGCAAGTCTACTGAGTCAGCAGTGACTGTTCCTGACGTACCCAGTTTCGATTCTCTAATAGAGCGAACTGAGGCCGCACTTTCGGCTGGTAGTAGCGAAGTCGACATTCATGAATTTGTGAGTGCAGTTGGAGTGCCCAACAGGTTCTTGATCCCCAAGGGTAACTCAGAAGGTCTGGAGTTCGAGCTGGTGGTGGCTGTGACAGACGGCAAAGCCGATGCTGCTGTAGAAGGTCTGCATGAAAACACCGTTTTCAATCACTATGGCTACCACGGAGTGTATCCCGACAACCGACCACACGGTTATCCCCTGGATCGTCGTGTAGATGATGAACGCATCTTCCACGACCTTTCCAATTTCCACCAACATACAGTCAAGATCTACAATCATTAAATTTGAAGATAAAAGATCTCGACAATAATATGCAATAAAATTTTGAAAATAATGAAGATTTTGTTTGTTTTACTTAAGTAAATTCTTGACGAATAATGAAGCTGTGATGAGATGTCCATTGATATGACGACGTTCATGTCAAGCATATTATCCCATGAATTTATATTTACTCTCTGCTTAAAGAACTGAGTCTAGAGGACTTTCTTTAAGACTAATCCTACTTTATTTATGGATTACATTGAAATTGATTTATTACCACATCTCAATTTTGCATCCGGTCACTCCAAAAATTTTGTGTATGCCCTTGACGCCATGACAGTACCAGGGGCAGCGCACCTTATAATTTCACTGTTAATTACACGCCGTATTATTACCACTAATAGTATCCATTATTTACACACACAAATAATTCAGTAAATAATATCTTGATACAATATTAAATTGCTGATATTAAGTAATTAATCAAGACTTTGCACATTTTTCTTAATAAATAAATCAGATTTTCTATTTTATGCGGTACATTGAGCCTTGTACATCAACAGTTAATAAGGTAACGAAGCACACTTGACAATGGACATCTGGCCAACAAGACATAAATACCTGGAGTATACTTACAGAGAGTTTCTGGGTCAACGCCACCGCAGCCGGGTATGTGCCCAGGCCTAGCTACATATAACTCAAGAAATGTGTAGTTCACAAGTTCTTGGTAAACACTCGAGTAAATATGTGGAACTTACATAAGATTACATTTAGAATTTAATTCTAGCACATAATGCTCTATGTTGAGAAGAAATTAAAGAATTTGCCTGTTAATGAAATTCCTTAAATATATCATTGTTTATATCTTTTTACGATTAATTCTTCGCATTGTTACTTAAGAATTCTTATTATATAGTAAATAAATACGGAAAATATATAAAAAAAGTCTTTCTACCTATTCAGCTCCAAGAACTATTATAATGATTCGAATTCAAATTATTATGATTTTTCTGAATGTTTGTTGTTAATTTATGATTACAAGCTGAAACAAAAACTTATATTAACAAATAGGTATTACTGTAGCACATATATACAACACTATCAACACCTCAGCAACTAAAACTATAACCAAACAAGATCTATCCTCAAAAAAAAAATATATGTAGGTATAACTGGAAGAGGTTTGAATAAATGGGTAATATCAAGACATGATATGTTAATGTTATTATACGAATGACTTACACCACATTAGTGCCTGATCATCCCGACAGTGCACAAAGGCCGTTAAAAATACATTTTATCTATCTTCACTTATTATAGAAATAAAGAAGCTCTTAACTCTCAACGTATATATATCCCAAATGATAAATATATTTCTTTTTGTGGCTAAATACCAAATTTATTGCTGATATATTTGATTTATAACAAACTGAATACACTAAGGGTTGCATAAATTAGGAAATAAAGATTGCTGGGGTAGAGGGTGTTAGACTTAAATTATTATTTAATACCCTTTTATATTCCTTGATATTTACATATTATTTTCATAAATATTTCTTTAACAATAATTTTTCTTCGAGAAAGTTTATATTATATCTAAATTATTATCGTCATATAATTATTTTTATAATTAGAAATATCTCAAAAAGGCGTATCTACAGTGCTTTCTTAATTTTATTTATATTTTTGCTTCCTTCAAAGGTTATTAAAAGATAACTTTAGGACGCTTCTTTTGGTCGATTTCAGTCCTTCAATGCTGTTTTATCTTATGTAGAGAAATGTTTAGATTTTTGAGGAGGTTTGCAGGTTCCCTATGACCAAATCAAAATAAGAAATTGCTATGAAAATTGCACCGCACAATACTTAACGAAACATAATAGCAGATGCAGCGTTATGTATCTATAAGGAAGTCCCATAATTTTGCTGCAGTGTTAAGTGATCTTCAACAGCGGTTTCTTAAATTTATGTGAAATGTATTATCAAATGTCGCCGCTGAAGACTTTCTTTGAAAAAATATAAAAAGTGCCAAATGACTGCATTACATGCAATTCGAGAATATGCACTTAATCTTTGGAAAGTTTTCTTGCTTCATCACCATTATTTAGTTTTAGTATTCCAACAGTCAGTTTGCATGTTCAAAGTCAATAGTTTACCTGGAGTTTACCTGGAGAGAGTTTCGGGGGTCAACGCCCCCGCAGCCCGGTCTGTGACCAGGCCTCCTGGTGGATCAGCGCCTGATCAACCAGGCTGTTGCTGCTGGCTGCACGCAAACCAACGTACGAGCCACAGCCCGGCTGATCAGGAACTGACTTTAGGTGCTTGTCCAGTGCCAGCTTGAAGACTGCCAGGGGTCTGTTGGTAATCCCCCTTATGTGTGCTGGGAGGCAGTTGAACAGTCTCGGGCCCCTGACACTTATTGTATGGTCTCTTAACGTGCTAGTGACACCCCTGCTTTTCATTGGGGGGATGGTGCATCGTCTGACAAGTCTTTTGCTTTCGTAGTGAGTGATTTTCGTGTGCAAGTTCGGTACTAGTCCCTCTAGGATTTTCCAGGTGTATATAATCATGTATCTCTCCCTCCTGCGTTCCAGGGAATACAGGTTTAGAAACCTCAAGCGCTCCCAGTAATTGAGGTGTTTTATCTCCGTTATGCGCGCCGTGAAAGTTCTCTGTACATTTTCTAGGTCGGCAATTTCACCTGCCTTGAAAGGTGCTGTTAGAGTGCAGCAATATTCCAGCCTAGATAGAACAAGTGACCTGAAGAGTGTCATCATGGGCTTGGCCTCCCTAGTTTTGAAGGTTCTCATTATCCATCCTGTCATTTTTCTAGCAGATGCGATTGATACAATGTTATGGTCCTTGAAGGTGAGATCCTCCGACATAATCACTCCCAGGTCTTTGACGTTGGTGTTTCGCTCTATTTTGTGGCCAGAATTTGTTTTGTACTCTGATGAAGCTTTAATTTCCTCATGTTTACCATATCTGAGTAATTGAAATTTCTCATCGTTGAACTTCATATTGTTTTCTGCAGCCCACTGAAAGATTTGGTTGATGTCCGCCTGGAGCCTTGCAGTGTCTGCAATGGAAGACACTGTCATGCAGATTCGGGTGTCATCTGCAAAGGAAGACACGGTGCTGTGGCTGACATCCTTGTCTATGTCGGATATGAGGATGAGGAACAAGATGGGAGCTAGTACTGTGCCTTGTGGAACAGAGCTTTTCACCGTAGCTGCCTCGGACTTTACTCTGTTGACGACTACTCTCTGTGTTCTGTTAGTGAGGAAATTATAGATCCATCGACCGACTTTTCCTGTTATTCCTTTAGCGCGCATTTTGTGCGCTATTACGCCATGGTCACACTTGTCGAAGGCTTTTGCAAAGTCTGTATATATTACATCTGCATTCTTTTTGTCTTCTAGTGCATTTAGGACCTTGTCGTAGTGATCCAGTAGTTGAGACAGACAGGAGCGACCTGTTCTAAACCCATGTTGCCCTGGGTTGTGTAACTGATGGGTTTCTAGATGGGTGGTGATCTTGCTTCTTAGGACCCTTTCAAAGATTTTTATGATATGGGATGTTAGTGCTATTGGTCTGTAGTTCTTTGCTGTTGCTTTACTGCCCCCTTTGTGGAGTGGGGCTATGTCTGTTGTTTTTAGTAACTGAGGGACGACCCCCGTGTCCATGCTCCCTCTCCATAGGATGGAAAAGGCTCGTGATAGGGGCTTCTTGCAGTTCTTGATGAACACAGAGTTCCATGAGTCTGGCCCTGGGGCAGAGTGCATGGGCATGTCATTTATCGCCTGTTCGAAGTCATTTGGCGTCAGGATAACATCGGATAGGCTTGTGTTAATCAAATTTTGTGGCTCTCTCATAAAAAATTAATTTTGATCTTCGACTCTCAGTCTGGTTAGCGGCTTGCTAAAAACTGAGTCATATTGGGACTTGAGTAGCTCACTCATTTCCTTGTTGTCATCTGTGTAGGACCCATCTTGTTTAAGTAGGGGCCCAATACTGGACGTTGTTCTCGATTTTGATTTGGCATAGGAGAAGAAATACTTTGGGTTTCTTTCGATTTCATTTATGGCTTTTAGTTCTTCCCGCGATTCCTGACTCCTAAAGGATTCTTTTAGCTTAAGTTCGATGCTTGCTATTTCTCTGACCAGTTTCTCCCTGCGCATTTCAGATATATTGACCTCTTTTAGCCGCTCTGTTATTCTTTTCCGTCGCCTGTAAAGGGAGCGCCTGTCTCTTTCTATTTTACATCTACTCCTCCTTTTTCTTAGAGGAATAAGCCTTGTGCATACATCGAGTGCCACCGAGTTAATCTGTTCTAGGCATAAGTTTGGGTCTGTGTTGCTTAGTATATCTTCCCAGCTTATATCGGTTAGGACTTGGTTTACTTGGTCCCACTTTATGTTTTTGTTATTGAAGTTGAATTTGGTGAATGCTCCCTCGTGACTAGTCTCATTCTGTCGGTCTGGGGCTCCACGCATACATGTCTGAACCTCAATTATGTTGTGATCTGAGTATATTGTTTTTGATATGGTGACATTTCTTATCAGATCATCATTGTTAGTGAAGATGAGGTCTAGTGTATTCTCCAGTCTAGTAGGCTCTATTATTTGCTGGTTTAAATTGAATTTTGTGCAGAGATTTAAAAGCTCGTGTGAGTGTGAGTTTTCATCAGAGCTGCCTCCTGGTGTTATTACTGCAACAATATTATTTGCTATATTCCTCCATTTTAGGTGCCTTAAGTTGAAATCCCCCAGGAGCAAGATGTTGGGTGCAGGAGCTGGAAGATTTTCCAGACAGTGGTCAATTTTTAACAGCTGTTCCTGGAATTGCTGGGATGTTGCATCCGGAGGCTTGTAGACTACCACAATGACTAGGTTTTGGTTCTCGACCTTTACTGCTAAAACTTCCACTACGTCATTTGAGGCATTAAGCAGTTCTGTGCAAACAAGTGACTCTGCAATGTACAGGCCAACCCCCCCCCCCTTTTGCCTGTTCACTCTGTCACATCTGTATAGGTTGTAACCTGGGATCCATATTTCGTTGTCCAAGTGATCCTTTATGTGGGTCTCAGTGAAAGCCGCGAACATATATTTTGTGTTAATCCCTGTTATACTGTATCCTTTCGATGATGTTAGTGGCTGTTTCGAGACATTTTTGTCTTCTCACTTATTTTACATAACAGTTGGAAGTTTTCCCAGTATATAAGGTAGGGCTGCAGGCTACTGTGAACTACACATGCGCCACTTCTTTCATTCATTTTGCTACCATTCTTGTGTCTCTGAAGGCATATCTACAATTTTTCAGATGTCTCATCAACATTAAATTTGTTACTAAACGCAAGTTGGATGCGAAAATTCCTTAATGGTTTTTGAAGTAGGAATTCCTTTATTCTTCTTAAAATTACATAGGAGAGCAGTTATTATGACTTCAGTAAATTGCATGTTTTTTTTCAGCATAATTCATTGTGAACTCCAACTCTATGGTTGTTACCTATATGTACTGCTTTGTGTTTACTACAGTAAATGATAAAGGACACACACCACATGGCTGATTGTTTATAGTCACACAAACGTACTTCTCACTAATCTTGTTAATACTTCTATCACTGATGCTTCTGGTGTCTACTCCATTTCTTGTTCTTCAAGTTCTCTCCAGTACTTTGATCAAAGCATCCACTCTCTTTCTGACACATAGGGAGTACAAATGGTGTATTTACCATGGCGACATGAACGAAGCAGCCTTCTCTCCTCCACTTGCTATGACTTCAGCATAATTATTTCTTTGTCTTTCCTTCCTTCTTTCTTGGTGGGTTCTGTCCCTGATTTTTTTTTCATAGAAGTTGTGTCCTTTGGTAGATTTTACCCTCATCCCATGGGCTAGTAACCCATCCACAGTACTCCTATGTTCTTTTGTCTTTTCCACTACCACTTCTGACACTCTTACTAATTCTTTCACTCATACTGCTTTATTACATCTACCACTTGTTTTACCGTTACCACTACACTACCACGTCTCTGGTACTACAGTCACTATTACTAATACTATTACTACTACTACCACCTAGACTACTACTATTATTACTGATACCACCACTTCTACTACTACTATTACTAATAGAACAACTACTACTAATGCTACTGTAGTGTTAATCTCCTCCTTTTCATCATTCTGCCTTCTAGTTGTCTCTGACTCATGATTTGACTGCGGTGCAGGATGGAGCAAAACGTCATCGCGTTACCGCTCTGCATACAGAAATTCGTCAGTAAAAAAAAATCTGAGTGCACTGAGAAGAAAGCCTATCTTCACCCATCTTTTGATTTCGAAATTTAGACATTAATTAAAATAGTGTCTACTCGGGAAAGGTTGCCTGAAAGTTGCATGTGTCCATCGGTGATATTGCACATGTTTGAAAATAGTTTGGTCAATTTTTCCACTAACTTAAGAAGTGCACTAACGATCTAGGAATTGGTAGTGAATGATACAGAAAATGCAGATATTTACATAATTTTTTGAAATGATTGTAACACTGTCAACAAGTACCAGAACGCTTGCATAATTTATAATACACCCAATGCTCGTGCAATACATTGAAATTCTACCAGCCACCTTTTGGTATATATGTTAAATTACTTATTCAGGAGAGATAAATAATCATTTCTAAAATCTACCCTAATCAGCACTTCCAACACTGATCCACAGAACCAGAGTAGTTTTTTTGTAAACAAAAAACCTAATTCAAAACATGTTTGGAAGTCATCAGGTTAAATACTCTTCTTCACCTCACTTTCTTTCGTTTGCTCCTGTACATATATAATCCTGTCTCATATTTTCTGTAATGATTTGTTTAAGCTGGTTTTTGGGCACGACGTTACTGTTAATAAATGTATTCACTGTATGTAAATTTCATTTATTATACACAAGATTTGCAATGACGAATTTCTTCAAGCAGAACAGAAATATATTGAAGATTTTTTCTCCGTCCTAAGTTACCACTCAATCTAATAAATGATGCAACAGTTTTCAAAGTTTTAAAAATCTATGTAGAACGAAATATTCCTTAGGATGGAGGTTTGCCTCCACCTATTTGATACTGAAAACTTACAAAAAAAAAAAAAAAGATAAAATAATTAGAATGTTAATAAATAAGTGTAGAAATAGTAAAGTAAATTTAGTTCGATCTCAGGCATGTACAATTCCTGTACCAATAACTAAATATACGTTATTTTAACTTAGATGCGTTTTTTCAGTAGTAATTATGCAGTTCCGCTAATTAAAATTGACATGACTCCCAGTCACAGTTCAATTCATTCAGACTAACATCACATCCAAGTTCAGTTCAGCTGATTTACTGGCATCACTCCCAGGTGGCCTGGTGGCTGAAGCTCCCGCTTCACACACGGAGGATCCGGGTTCGATTCCCGGCGGGTGGAAACATTTCGACACGTTTCCTTACACCTATTGTCCTGTTCACCTAGCAGCAAATAGGTACCTGGGTGTTAGTCGACTGGTGTGGGTCGCATCCTGGGGGACAAGATTAAGGACCCCAATGGAAATAACTTAGACAGTCCTCGATGACGCACTGACTTTCTTGGGTTATCCTGGGTGGCTAACCCTCCTGGGTTAAAAATCCGAACGAAATCTTATCTTATCTTTCAGGCTAACATCACTCCCACGTACATAAACATAAAATATCAATATTGAGTAAGTGTGAATTTTGTCAGACATTATTGTCATGGGGAGACCTAGCTGCTACATTAACACAAAACGGGTTGTGAAAATATTCTGAAGGGAGAATGGTAGTTCAGGGAGCAGAGCCTAGAGTGCCGAGTCATAGGTGTCACGTTAAGGTATCGAGGGAACGTAGGAGGCAGAACAAGGAGGTGGAGAGAGTACTAAAGTAAACTTGTTTCTACCCATGGCTGGGTAGTGTTTTTTGCCGGTGATCAGCCACTCGACCTGTCTTCTTGTCAACAAGCTACTTCACCCTACTATCTGGAATGATACTTAAGAGGCGCCAGTCAGAGTATGCAATCACATATAGCAACTTAAATTTCTCAACATCCTTGTCTTTCTTTTTTGTAATACAATTCCCACGCACACATGCATGCACAGATCAACACAAACACAGAGAAACACACTCATTCACACACACACATACACACACACACACACACAAATGCATTCATACATAAAAACACACGCTAGTGGGCGCGCGCACACAAGCACATGTGTATTTGCGTGTATGCATGTTTCTGTGTTTTTGTTCATCTCTGCATGAATAAGTGTGTGTGTGTGTGTGTGTGTGTGTACTCGTTTGTACTCACCTAATTGTGGTTGCAGGTGTCGATTCACAGCTCCTGGCCCCGCCTCTTCATTGGTAGTAACTAGGTCACTCTTCCTGCTCCTTGAGCTTTATCATACCTCTTCTTAAAGCTATGTATGGATCCTGCCTCCACTACATCACTTCCCAGACTATTCCACTTCCTGACAACTCTGTGGCTGAAGAAATATTCCCTGACATCCCTGTGATTCATCTGAGTCTTCAACTTCCAATTGTCACCCCTAGGTGTTGTGTCCCGTCTCTCGAATATCTTGTCTCTGTCCATCTTGTTAATTCCTCTCAGTATTTTATATGTCGTTATCATATCCCCCCTATCTCTCCTATCCTCCAGTGTCGTCAGGTCGATTTCCCTTATCCTATCCTCGTAGGACATGCCCCTTAGCTCCAGGACTAGTCTTGTTGCAAACCTTTGCACTTTCTCTAATTTCCTTACGTGCATGGCTAGGTGTAGGTTCCAAACTGGTGCTGCATACTCCAATATAGGCCTGACAAGCACGTTGTACAGTGTCTTGAACGATTCCTTATTGAGATGTCTGAATGCTATTCTTAGGTTTGCTTGGCGCCCATATGTTACAACAGTTATATGGTTAATGTGCGCCTCAGGAGATGTTCCCGATGTTATACTCACCCCAAAATCCTTTTCCTTGAGTGAGGTTTGTAATCTCTTGTCTCCTAGACTGTGCTCCGTCTGCGGTCTTCTTTGCCCTTTCCCAGTCTTTATGATTTTGCACTTAGTGGGGTTGAATTCCTGGATCCAGTTTCTGGACCAGCCCTGCAGCCTTTAGTTTTGCCTAGTCCTCGTCCGATTGTCTGTGTGTGCTTAATTTGTGTGTTTGTGAGTATATGAGTGTGTGTGTGTGCATGAATTATGTTTGTGTCTCTGTGTGAATTGCCAAAAAAATACATAAGACAGTTGCTAAGAAATTTCAGTTGCTAAGAAATTTCAGTTGCTAAGAAATTTCAATTGCTCACTCAATATCATTTCGGATAATTGGGTGAAGTAGTTTGTTGACGAAAAGTCTGGTGGAGTGGCTGATTACCGGCAAGAAACACTACCCGGCCATGGGTAGTAACAAATCTGCTTTTGTACTCTCTCCACCTTCTTTTGTCTCCTTCTTTCCCTCGATACTTTAACATGACACCTGTGACTCAACAATTTAGGCTCTGCTCCCTGAACTACCGTCCGCCCACCTTCCTCTCACACCTCTTGTTTTCCCTTCAACCTAATGTTCACTTCTTATTCTTATTGGCACAATACAATGAATGACTTGTTAGTTGACGCCGAACTGCAAGTTTCAACTCGGATTTTTTTTTTTTTTTTTTTTTTTTACAGTACGGTTGATAAATTTTTTTTTTTAATTTTACTGCATATGTTAATTGAGGCATTACGCATGAGCTGTCATGTTTAGTTGTATCAAGGTGCTGCGATATGTCCTTGAACAATATGTAGAAAAGAGAGTGCCATTGTATTATGACTGATTAGGTTAGTGATCCATTCAAGTTATTTATGAAATTCAGCCCAGATACCTGCCATCCCACTTCTGTCTACTAGAATCTTTACCTCTAGTTTGCACATGGGGCAGTGTGTGTTGCAGATATGTTGAATTTCTGGTGGGCTGGAGTATATGGCACGTCCCTTCACACAGGGAATGCGCATTCAATTGTACTGTTGCTAGGTACTTAATCGTTGAGTGTGAGAGCAGTTGGTATATCTGCTGGGATACCCGATATACTCGTACTGAAGTTACATGTAATGTACTGTTGTAGCAGTTACCGAATGTTAGAGTACTTCACTTCACCTAGGCCAGTCGTAGAATAAGTCGTCCTAAATTAACGAAGCTATTAACTGATCTGTACAACTGGGCAGCTCTTGGTCACCGGCTTCACTAATGAACAAGCTTTTTTTTATGAATGATGGGTAGCCAGGAGCCGGTCGCTCCCCCAGGGAGAGGGCACTCATGGCTGGCCAGAACAAATGCCCACTGTTCACAGTTGTGTATGTTGTGAGAAGTATTAAGCTAGATTACGCTTGTCTAACTCTAACTTAGCTTAAATATATATAAGTAGAATTGTATAATACATTAGCCTACGGAGGCTAGAAGTGTACAAAGAAATGTAACGCCCGACATAGGCATAGGTGGGTTTTGCTCGCTTTCTGCTTTCCCCCGACCCACTTAGGGAGGTTTTAACAGTTCGGGAAATCAAAAGCTGCTTGATTTTCCACAAAAAATTACAAAAAAGAATAATAATAAGCTTCGTGAAAATTACGTTTGATTGATAAATTCACTAGACACCAAGATGGGAAGTTCTGGGGGCAACATTTTTCATCTCAGTAAACAGCAAGAGAAAGTTTCACACACATACGCACACACACACACACACACACACACACACACACACACACACACACACACACACACACACACACACACACACACACACACACACACACACACACACACACACACACACACACACACACACACACACACACACACACACACACACACACACACACACACACACACACACACACACACACACATACACACAAGCAGATGAGGGTCAGGTAAGTCTACCAGGGTATTTGGACAGGCTGCAAGCCTGGCCAGGCAAATTGCTCCTGGAGTTTCACTCCAGCAAACGCAAAGTTATGAAGCTTGGGGAAGGACAAAGAAGACCGCAGACGGAGTATAGAATAAGAGATCAGAGGCTGCAAAACTCGCTCAAGAGAAAAGAATTTTCGGGTGAGCATCTACCGAGTATATCTCCTGAGGCCAACATCAACCAAATAACTGCTGCAGCATACTGGCACCTGGCAAACCTGAGAATAGCGTTTCGATATCTAAGTAGGGAGTCATACACCGTGTATGTCAGTCCCAAATATGAGTATGCAGCAAGTCAAGAAATTAGAGAAAGTGCAAAGGTTTCCAACAAGATTAGTTCCGGAGCGAAAGGGTTTGTCCTACGAGGAGAGGTGAAGGAAACTCAACCTGACAACACTGGAGGATAGGAGGGATATGATAATAACATATAAAATACCGAGAGGAATTGACAAGGTGGATAGGATTAGAATATTTCAGACATATGACACAGCAACAAGGGGTTACAACTGGACGTTGAAAACTCAGATAAGTCACAGGGATGTTAGGAAGTACTTCTTCAGTCCTAGAGTTGTCAGGAAGTAGAACAGTCTGGAGAGTGATGTAGAGGAGGCAGGATCCATACATAGATTTAAGAAGAGGTATGATAAGGTTCATGAGGCAGGGAAAGAATGGACCTAGTAGCGACCAGTGAAGAGCCGGAGCTAGAAGTTATGACTCGACCCCTTCAACCACAATTAGGTGAGTACATACACACACACACACACACACACACACACACACACACACACACACACACACACACACACACACACACACACATACATACACACACACACACACACACACACACACACACACACACACACACACACACACACACACACACACACACACACAGAAAAGACACAGTGATCTTAGGAAGTACTTCTTCAGTCCTAGAGTTGTCAGGAAGTAGAACAGTCTGGAGAGTGATGTAGAGAAGGCAGGATCCATACATAGATTTAAGAAGAGGTATGATAAGGTTCATGAGGCAGGGAAAGAATGGACCTAGTAGCGACCAGTGAAGAGCCGGAGCTAGAAGTTATGACTCGACCCCTTCAACCACAATTAGGTGAGTACATACACACACACACACACACACACACACACACACACACACACACACACACACACACACACACACACACACACACACACACACACACACACACACACACACACACACACACACACACACACACACACACACACACACACACACACACACACACACACACACACACACACACACTCAGATAAGTCACAGGGATGTTAGGAAGTACTTCTTCAGTCCTAGAGTTGTCAGGAAGTAGAACAGTCTGGAGAGTGATGTAGAGAAGGCAGGATCCATACATAGATTTAAGAAGAGGTATGATAAGGTTCATGAGGCAGGGAAAGAATGGACCTAGTAGCGACCAGTGAAGAGCCGGAGCTAGAAGTTATGACTCGACCCCTTCAACCACAATTAGGTGAGTACATACACACACACACACACACACACACACACACACACACACACACACACACACACACACACACACACACACACATACATAGAGACACACACACACACACACACACACACACACACACACACACACACACACACACACACACACACACACACACACACACACCAGTGAAGGGACGGTGCAAAGAGCTATGACTTGACCCCTACAACCACAATTTGGTGAGTACACTTCCAATCATTTACATTCACAAAGGCCTTTTTTAAAGAAATGCTTAATATAAATTGTCCTAATGACAAAAATTTATTGGACTGGTAAATAACAAACACGAACTGTTAAAAAAATGACAAAGAAACATTCATTTGAATGCAATAAAATTCAATTTGTAATTTAAGAATAATTAAATTCCAAAAGCAGTGGTGATCTATTAGTCACAGTCTCAGGAAAGTCAGTGGAACACTGTGCTCTCTAATAACGTAAATGATGCATTATTATGAAAGTACTTACAATTATTTTACCATAACTTTTGTAAGTTTCATATTTAATTTAAATGTAAATTAATAAAAATTCAAATCCGTTATCTATATGGGGCCCATAACTAGAGCTGAGCAACTGATATGTTGTCTTGGGACAAGGCGGGGTCACCCGGCGTCTGGGGGTATATATATGGTGGAGCAGAGAGGTGGTTCCTCATCACCAACATGAAGGTCTTGGTGTTCTGTGCTCTAGTGGCTGCTACCGCTGCTTGGCCCAACTTTGGCGTCGTGAACGATGATTCTGGTGGTGAGTAAATTGTAATATGTTGTATCATTTAGCTGTCAGGCAGCTCTTGATCCACAGAACATATGCACTTAAATGCCTACTGTTTTCAATAGGCATTTCAATGCCTTTCTCCTAAAGTTAAAAATAATTACATGTCAGTGTCACTTTAATGTACAACTTATGCAACACACACATATGCATATTTCAGTCCCAATTTTTACAAATATCTTAGTATATTTGAGTGAAACAAGAAATAAATTATGCCAAAAATACATCAAATTTAACGAAAAATATTCTACTATTAATGAGAAACGAATCACTCTTATCATATTAGTTAAATACATAACTTTTAATATTTGTTGTATGTAACATTCAAAAACAAATTTGCAAAAAAGTTATGCATTATGGATGTTTCCTTCCTTGAAGTATGAGAGACAACCATATGAGACAACCATATATATGATATCAGAATGTATATTTATTTCAGTTCGTGCAATTATTATGCAAGTGATTTCAGCCAACACATTTCTGAACTGGCGAAAGGAAATCAGGAAAATATTTAGCCTTATATTAACGGTAGTGAAAATATGAGATAGGAGGATTTACTGTTTACACATTAGTATGTTGCGAGAATACTATGAAATGAAATGCCACCTCAAGGATAATGGAATAAACATGCTTAAAGCTGCTCCCCCCGTTCACCTTGCAGTATATAGGGAGCCAGGTGCGAAAAACATTTATGGGTCGCATGCTCGACGAAAATTTTAAATAATAACAATAATTAATACGATGGGACAACACAATCATTGCAAGAAGTACGCGCATAAATAAATTTTTAGACAGGCTCTTTCGAAAAAAACGAAATACGAAAAGAATCAATAAAATTGCAAAAACGATAGTTTTTATTCATTTATATAAGAAATTGTATATTGTTATTGACTTTCACATCGACCACAAACATATCACTACAAAGATTACCAGTACATGACAGTGAAGAAAGGAGAAAGTGAACAAGATGACTAATCTTGAACAGAAATTTGAAAAAATCAAATATTAATTCCTCTTAACAACAATATTTATGTCTAGATATATAAAGAAAACCATCTACATTGATAGAAATGTTAATTAAGTAATAAATAATCATTTTTTTTGTGTTCCAGGGGCATCTGACGCACAAAAACAGCATGATGTGAATTATCTGCTGTTTTTAAAGTATACGAAGGTGTACGTGATGAAAATCTGCAAAAACTCGGCAAGACTTTCGACCCAGAAGCTGACACATCACACTATTCTGACAATGGAGAAGCCGTCCACAAGCTCGTAAAAGAATTGAAGGACCACAGGCTGCTCCAATAGAAACACTGGTTCTCCCTCTTTAATACACGACAGCGTGAAGAAGCACTTCTGCTCTATGACGTTTTGGAACACAGCAATGACTGGCAAACATTTGTCGGCAATGCTGCATATTTCAGAAATCATGTTAATGAAGGAGAATTTGTTTATGCTTTATATGCAGCAGTCGTCCACTCTTCAATTACCAAAAACGTTGTACTGCCACCACTTTACGAGGTAACCCCACATTTGTTCACAAACAGTGAAGTTATCCAGCAAGCCTATCATGCCAAGATGACACAGACACCTGGTAAATTCAGATCCCACTTTACTGGCAGTAAAAAGAACCCCGAGCAACGTGTAGCATATTTCGGCGAAGATATTGGCTTGAATACCCACCATGTTACTTGGCACTTGGAGTTCCCGTTCTGGTGGAACGACAAACATGAAGGATATCACCTGGATCGTAAGGGTGAAAACTTCTTCTGGGTACATCACCAGCTCACTGTTCGGTTCGATGCTGAACGTCTGTCCAATCACTTGGACCCCGTTGATGAACTTCACTGGGAAGCAACCATCGAGGAGGGTTTCGCTCCTCATACAACTTACAAATATGGAGGTGAATTCCCATCTCGTCCTGATAATATTCACTTTGAGGATGTCGACGGTGTTGCTCGTATTCGTGACATGATAATTCTTGACACCCGTATTCGTGATGCCATTGCCCATGGATATGTTACAGCTCATGATGGATCCACCATTGATATAAACAACTCCCACGGAATTGATATCCTGGGTGACGTCATTGAATCTTCTAATTACAGTCCTAACGTTGAGTACTATGGTTCTCTCCACAACACAGCTCATATATTGCTAGGTCGCCAGGGAGATCCACATGGAAAATATGACTTACCCCCTGTAGTACTGGAACACTTTGAAACTTCCACACGCGACCCAGCATTCTTCAGATTACATAAGTATATGGATAATATCTTCAGGGAACACAAGGATAGTCTTACTCCCTACACCAAAGAAGAGTTAGAGTTCAGTGGGGTTGCTATTGATGGTGTTTCAATTGATGGCCCTCTAGAAACGTTCTTTGAGGATTTCGAATATAGCTTAGTCAATGCTGTAGATGACACACCTCAAGTTGCAGATGTTGCTATCTCTACTGTTGTGTCTCGTCTTAACCATAAGGACTTTTCATTCAAAATTGATATTACTAACAATAATGATCATGAAGTATTGGCAACAGTCCGTATCCTAGCCTGGCCACACCGTGACAACAATGATATTCCCTACACATTCAACGAGGGACGCTGGAGAGCCATCGAGCTAGACAGGTTCTGGACAAAATGTAAGTAGAATTTGCTGTTTTCCTGAAAGTTCGAATGTTATAAGTTAAGAAGTAATGTAATAATTATATTGAATAAAGGTATTAAATTTTCATTGTTTATATAATAAAATTTATATATATTTAATTGACGACATAACTTACATAATGTACATTATAAACTATATGTTTTGTTATCCCACTAGTGAGTGCTGGTGTGAACCACATCGTTCGCAAGTCTACTGAGTCAGCAGTGACTGTTCCTGACGTACCCAGTTTCGATTCTCTGATAGAGCGAACTGAGGCTGCACTCGCGGCTGGTAGTAGCGAAGTCGACATTCATGAATTCGTGAGTGCAGTTGGAGTGCCGAACAGGTTCTTGATCCCCAAGGGTAACTCAGAAGGTCTAGAGTTCGACCTAATAGTGGCTGTGACAGACGGCAAAGCTGACGCTACTGTAGAAGATGTACATGAACATACCCATTTCCATCACTATGGCTACCACGGAGTGTATCCCGACAAACGACCACACGGTTATCCTTTGGATCGTCGTGTTGATGATGAACGCATCTTTCACGACCTTTCCAATTTCCACCAACATGTCGTCAAGATCTACAATCATTAAATTTAAAGAAAAAAGACCTCGATAATAATATGCAGTATTTTTTTTTTTTTTTTAAATAATGAAGATTTTGTCCATGTTACTTAAATAATAAAGATGAAGATAATTTTAATTTTTATTATTCCATATTTCCATCATAATTTTTCTGGGCAAGAAAACTATATATTTTATTTATAACACTGTAACGTCATAAATTAGTAATTTATAAAATAACGTCATAAATTAGTAATTGACTTGGTAGGTCAAGGTTAAACATTGGATTATTCATTCGATACTTTAAATTTTATATATATAATTAATACTTTATTGACTTGCTAAAACTTGTAGTTGAGATGCATTATGAATCCTTTATCAGAGACGTCGTAAATTCCTTGTTGTCGATTAATAAAGCCGTGAGGAGTTGTCTATGGATGTGACAATACTCAAGTCAAGCAAATTATCCCATCAATTTAGATCTACTTTCTGCTTAAATAATTAAGTCTAGAGGACTTTTTCTGCGAGTAATCCTACTTAATTTGTGGATTCCTATGAAACTAAATTATTACTACATTTCAATTTATATATATATATATATATATATATATATATATATATATATATATATATATATATATATATATAGTGATAGATGTAGTAAGATTAAAACTACTAGGAGCATCAGTCATTGCCCCCATAAATAGCGTCTTGCTTGGTGCACCTCTGGAAGCAATGTCAATGACACAATTCTCAGAAAGAAACTGGAAGAGTTGAGAAGACTGGAACAACGAATAGGCAATCTTGACACCCATGGTGTCATGTACCTTCTCACAAAGTGCTTGAGTCTTCAGAGGTTAACATATTTCCCAAGATGTGCACCTTCATATGATAACCCTATACTGCAGGAATATGACAGTATCCTGAGGCAGATTTTTACGAAAGTACTTAACCTTACTCTAGAAGACTGGCAGTGGAACCAAGCTACACTTCCAGTCAGACTAGGAGGCACTGGTGTCTGCAATTATCATAGATTGCACTACCTACTTTTCTGTCCTCATGCGTTGCATCCAGAGAGCTTGTAGCAGCAATTTTCCCTGAACATCTTAGGGACAGGATTGGAGTCCTTGACCAAAAGTACGTTGGCAGAGCCATGATTTGGGAAAAACTAACGGGCTCTGAACTAGACCTGCACCCCCAACAACTACAAACACTCTCAGTGGGATGGCCCAGTAGTGGAGAACATAGCCTCAACAATGCTTCAGAGTGTGTCGGGGAAGGATAAAGCCCTCCTGCTGGCGGTGAGAGCTCCTCATGCTGGTAACTTTCTGTTGGCTGTTCCCAATTACAGCCTTGGCACACGCCTCGACCCACAGACCATCCGCATTGGTGTTGCCCTTCGACTTGCCGCCTCTATTCTCGCCGAACACAGGTGTATTTGTGGCAGTGAAGCAGCAGACCGATTTGGGTACCATGGTCTTGTGTGCCGTAAATCCGAGGGAAAGACTGCAAGACATGAATAGGTTAATAACATTATCGAGAGGAGCCTCACAACAGCCGGATGCCCAACAGTAAGGGAGCCACCCCACCTATGCAGATCTGATGGCAGCCAGAAGCGTCCAGATGGTATCACACTTCAAGCCTAGACAGACGGCAAGCAGGTGGTGTGGGACTACACATGTGCATCTACTTTGGCTGACAGCTATCTCCAATACACCAGTGAGGAAGGAGGAGCAGCTGCCAGCTTCAGGGAGTCCCAAAAGTATAGAAAATACGGAGACCTTGCCCATCATTATGTTTCTTCCCATAGGCTCGGAGGCCCTTGCGTCAAGAGGAAAGAGTGCATCTAAGTTCCTTAAGGAGCTAGGCAAAATACTTAACAGGGTAACTAGGGATCCCAGGGCAGCTAGTTTTCTGTTCCAGCGACTCAGAAGGGTAATGCCTGCTGTATTTTGGGCGCGTGCCCCAGCTCTGAGGAGCTGGATGAAATTTTCGCATTATAATCAGTGACAAACATATAACAATATGTACTAGACATGTATCTCTCACACTTCATGTACTGATATATATATATATACATATATATATATATATATATATATATATATATATATATCTATATATATATATATATATATATATATATATATATATATAGAAATATATATATATATATATATATATATATATATATATATATATATATATATAGGTAAATAGGTAAAACTGGTCAGTTAGCACGAAATCATTTAAAATTAAGTCCTTTCTATAATTTTCTCATATATTTTTAAAGTTATTTTTTTTAATTTATGTTAATGCAAAAAAAATAATAATTTTCTATCAAAGGAACCTTAGAAAACTTACCTAACCTTATTATAACAAGCGCAATTTAATTTAGACTAATCCAACTAAATATATTTTAGATAAGTTTACAATAATTTAATAATAAATAAGCACACTCTAATATATATTTTTTCGTTAGTTTAGAATGATTCTTGCGAAATTATTACATACACAAATTTTTGATTGCCTTTTCGGCAAGAAGAGCGTTGCTATTTGCCAAAATCATAAGTTTTACCTATTCAGCACGACATATACATGTCTCTAATTATATATATAATTAGATAGAGAGATTATTATAAGTAAAATTAAAAATGCGTAAAAGTATAGCGTTTAATGCTGATAACTGCATTTATATAATTGCATTGTTATCAGAGAACTAGTTTGGGGCCACTTGTAGTTTAGGGGTATATATAGCGAGACTGACAAGGGGCTGCTCATCACCAACATGAAGGTCTTGGTGTTCTGTGCTCTAGTGTCAGCTGCCGCCGCTTGGCGAAATTATGGCTTCGTGAACGACGAGGCTGGTAAGTATATTGTTGCAAGTTATATCACTGGACACTCCCGGAGTTGTTGATACGCTAGAATTTGGCATTGTCACGTTTGCCCCGTGCCCTGGTGGCAACAGCTCTCGCTTCATACGGCGAGGGGTCCGGGTTCGATTCCCGGCGAAGGGGTGGAGACATCGGACGCGTTTCCTCACACCGGTTGTCCACGTTCACCCATGAGTAAAATGGGTACCTGGGTGTTAGTCGACTGGTGTGGGTCGTATCCTGCTACAAAACTGACCTAATTTTTGCCCGAAATGCTTTTCATAACAAGGGGCTTTTAATATGTCACTGATGTCAGCTATGGTCTGTATACCTTGTACATGTACTTGTAGTAAATAAAGATATTATTATTATTATTATTATTATTATTATTATTATTGCGATGAAGACGAACGCCCTTTAAAACAGGAAGTTTGCAGTAACGGTCATCATTGCTCTTAGCCTGTACGACTAATCTGTGTAAAACACAAAATCTGTAACTCATGGAATCAATTATGCAATATCAGATAGTTGTATGTTGCATAAAACTATCTGATATTGTAGATCTGATGTAGATCTTCTGCAGTAGCTTTCATAGGTACCTCAGGAACTGGTTCCAAGGTTCATGGTCACCATGTACAACACCTGTTCATTCTCAGTATTTGGATGACGGTGCAACATTACTTAATAAGTTAAACCATAGTAACAAGCATTTACATATATAATTATTGCACTGTATGTTAGGTAAGACACTGCACTGTATACATGTTTACAGAACAAAGGGACTAAATAGAAGAGAAAAACAAATGTGTTCATACAATAATAGAAATTATCATAAGAGTTAATGTCACCCTCAGCAGCAGGTATATACACTGAGTACAAAAGCACAATATATGCTGTGACCACAGTAAACAATTTTCCCTTACACACCTGCCATTATTGGAAGCACATTCGTGTGTGCAAAAAATTATTAAACTATTAATGAATGTGTAAGAATAGACTAAATATTCATAAAAAGAATTTAGTTATACATGGAAAATGGGGACAGTAAACCGTAATGTGAAACATTAAAATAAAATAAAATAAAATAACTATGTCAGTTGATTATTCCTTCCATCGAGCAATTATTAAATTTGTAAGTTATGTGTTCATTGCATTTATTAATTAACAACCTTATCAATCAGTTCTCTATTTAGCCAGTCAATCTATTCTAAAGAAACTGAAATTTCACATTAACCTGAATGTAATATTATACAGAGGGGAAAATTACAGATGGTTAAAATGGCATCTGACTGGTCATTGGAGAAACATAAAAATCCGTCAGCACACGACTGAAATAAATGATGTTTTATTTCCTACCAAAGACAGACGTATGGGCTAGTGTCTTTCAACTTATTGCACATTATCCACAAGCAGTAAA
>NC_091351.1:2827500-2830000 GCF_038502225.1 Cherax quadricarinatus | reverse complement strand
GGGTCAAAGCTAACAATACGTAAGTCTTTGTTTGAAAATGTGTTTCAGATATATCCGAGGATTTTTCACAGCTCATTCTCTTCACAGGTCAGTATTTCACTGACCTGTTAAGAGATCTGTTTGTGACTTGAAAAAGCCCACTGTGTGGGCGAAACGTTGTCATTAAAGGATCACATTATACTGCATATGTGTTTATATTTCCATTGTGTCGGTATTTTATACCATTTATTTCCAAGTAATTTCCTGTTTCTAGGTGTTCGACTTGACCTTTATAATGTAATGTATACATTACATTACTTTCTAAGGTTATCTCATACAAGATACGGGTCTGAAGTGGACGGCTTATTATCTGATAATCTTTTTAAAGAATTGGTATTACAATGCCTACTTACAAAAGTGTCTTAGCAGGTCACCGTCACTGACGACTTGATTTTCTTAAGAGGTGGCCTACACAACATCAGGTTCAGTAGAAATTACTGTTGTGATATATCATTCGGAATTCTTTGTGGCCTTTGATGTGTTAAGTTCCATTAGAAGCCTCTTCGTTTTCTCACTTTGTTGTGTGTACTCATCTACTTGTGGTTTCAGGGGTCGATTCATAACTCCTGGCAGTATGTTTGTGTATGTTTGTGTGAGTGTGTGTATGTGTGTGTGTGTTTGTACTCACCTAATTGTACTCACCTAATTGTGGTTGCAGGGGTCGAGACTCAGCTCCTGACCCCGCCTCTTCACTGATCGCTACTAGGTCCTCTCTCTCTCTGCTTCCTGAGCTGTATCATACCTCTTCTTAAAACTATGTATGGTTCCTGCCTCCACTACTTCACTTGCTAGGCTATTCCACTGCCTGACAACTCTATGACTGAAGAAATACTTCCTAACGTCCCTGTGACTCGTCTGAGTCTTCAGCTTCCAGTTGTGACCCCTTGTCCCTGTGTCCCCTCTCTGGAACATCCTATCTCTGTTCACCTTGTCTATTCCCCGCAGTATCCTGTATGTCGTTATCATGTCTCCCCTGACCCTTCTGTCCTCCAGTGTCGTCAGTCAGATCTCCCTCAACCTTTCCTCGTACGACATTCCCCTGAGCTCTGGGACTAGCCTTGTTGCAAACCTTTGTACTTTCTCTAACTTCTTGACGTGCTTGACCAGGTGTGTGTTCCAGACTGGTGCTGCATACTCCAGTATGGGCCTAACATACACAGTGTACAGTGTCTTGAACGATTCCTTATTAAGGTATCGGAACGCTATTCTCAGGTTTGCCAGGCGCCCGTATGCTGCAGCAGTTATTTGGTTGATGTGTGCCTCCGGTGATGTGCTCGGTGTTATGGTCACCCCAAGGTCTTTCTCCCTGAGTGAGGTCTGTAGTCTTTGTCCACCTAGCCTATCCTCTGTCTGCGGTCTTCTTTGCCCCTCCCCAATCTTCATGACTTTGCATTTGGCTGGATTGAATTCGAGAAGCCAGTTACTGGACCACATGTCCAGCCTGTCCAGGTCTCTTTGCAGTCCTGCCTCATCCTCATCCGATTTAATTCTTCTCATCAACTTCACATCATCTGCGAATAGGGACACTTCAGAGTCTATTCCTTCCATCATGTCGTTCACATATATCAAAAATAGCACTGGTCCTAGAACTGACCCCTGTGGGACCCCGCTCGTCACAGGCGCCCACTGTGATACCTCTTCACGTACCATGACTCTTTGCTGCCTCCCTGTCAGGTATTCCCTGATCCATTGCAGTGCCCTCCCTGTTACATGCGCCTGATCCTCCAGCTTCTGCACTAATCTCTTGTGGGGAACTGTGTCAAAGGCCTTCCTGCAGTCTAGGAAAACGCAATCTACCCACCCCTCTCTCTCGTGTCTTACTTCTGTTACCTTGTCATAAAACTCCAGGAGGTTTGTGATACAAGATTTGCCTTCCATGAACCCATGCTGGTTTTCATTTATAATCTTGTTCCTTTCCAGGTGTTCGACCACTCTCCTCCTGATAATCTTCTCCATGACTCTGCACACAATACATGTCAGAGACACAGGTCTGTAGTTTAGCGCCTCGTTTCTGTTTCCTTTCTTAAATATGGGGACTACATTAGCTGTCTTCCATTTCTCAGGTAGTTGCCCAGTTTCAAGGGATGTGTTGAAGATTGTGGTTAGAGGCACGCACAGCATCTCTGCTCCTTCTCTAAGGACCCATGGGGAGATGTTGTCCGGTCCCATCGCCTTTGAGGTGTCAAGGTCACTTAGGAGCTTCTTCACCTCCTCCTCAGTTGTTCGTATGTCATCCAACACTTGTTGGTATATTCCCTCTTGATGTTCCCTTCTGTGCTGTCTTCCCACAGCCCTTCCTGTCTCTACTGTAAAAACTTCCTTAAATCTCCTGTTCAGCTCCTCACATACCTCCTGATCATTTCTTGTGAGTTCTCCACCTTCTGTCCTTAATCTGATCACCTGGTCTTTGTTGTCTTCCTCCTGATGTGGCTATACAACAGTTTCGGGTCAGTCTTGATTC
>NC_091351.1:2820000-2822500 GCF_038502225.1 Cherax quadricarinatus | reverse complement strand
CCTAACCTTATTATAACAAGCGCAATTTATTTTAGCCTAACCCAACTAAATATATTTTAGATTTGTTTACAATAATTTAATACTAAACAAACACAGTGAAATATATTTTTTTTCGTTAGATTCAGAATGATTTTGGCGAAATTATTGCATACACAAATTTTCACTTGTCCTATATGGCAAGATGAGCGTTGCTATTTAAGCCAAGATCGCAAGTTCTGCCTATTCGGCACGACATATATATATATATATATATATATATATATATATATATATATATATATATATATATATATATATATATATATATATATATATATATATATATATATATATATATATATATATATATATATATATATATATATATATATATAAGCATGTATGTAAAGTTTAATTATTTTTATTTCTCCGTGCGTCATCATATTAATAAAGGCTCCTGAAAAATATACAATTTTATGCAATAATGTCACATATGGGGCTTATGTCCAGTGGTACACAAATGCAATCATTCTCAATTAAACTGTCGACTTGGCTTTCATATATCAGAGTGCTATATAGTAGCCTCCCCCATCAATGTATAGTGAATGTGTGCACTTGTGTGCCAGTACCACCGTGTGTGTGTGTGTGTGTATGTGTGTGTATACTCACCTAGTTGTACTCACCTAGTTGAGGTTGCAGGGGTCGAGTCCGAGCTCCTGGCCCTGTGTGTGTGTGTGTGTGTGTATGTTTCACCCACTTATATTGCAACATCCTTGCAGTACAGCTACTTACCACTCTGCACTATCATTCTAGTATGGACACTTATCTACAATATCCTTACAGCACATTTGCCTATCCTGAAATGCATGGTAAGTGAATATTGCCATTAATTTTCACTATTTATGCAATATAGAGACAATTATCCATTAATATTCCTAAAGTATATCTACGTATCTGTATATATCTGTATATTCGTCATTCCCCCTCCCTGCAGGGAGGGTAGAGGAGGAGGCTGATGGACTCAGAATGGTACTTGACTGATGATTGAGACTTGGGTACAAAAAAAACGCTAATTTTCCACTCGACCTTCAGTGATAAACCACATCATTACCTCTCGACCTTCTGAACGGATAAATGTCTATCTCGATGTCTGGTGATGCATACTGAAACCCCTGACTGACGTGGCAGGTTAGGAGTGCGTGAAATAAACTCTTACAGAGAGAAACGTTGCCTCAATTAAATTTCGTTTGGGACGCATTACTTTTTACTGCCCTCGTATACCTATGGCGGCTTTACATGTATGGTACTATATATCATTCAGTTTCGTAAAAACTGTGCATAAAATGTAAACTATTATTATTATTATTATTATTATTATTATTATTATTATTATTATTATTATTATTGCTACTACTACTACTACTACTACTATTATTATTGCTGTAGGGGGATACCGATGATTTTAAAAGGCACAAAAGCAGAATATATATATATATATATATATATATAATATATATACATATATATATATATATATATATAATATATATATATATATATATATATATATATATATATATATATATATATATATATATATATATATATATATATATATATATATATATATATATATATATATATATATATATATATATATATATATATATATATATATATATATATCCCAGTATAACGCCTCGGTTAGATGAACGGTAATGTAGTATGTTCTTCCTACTCATAAAATGGTTATATTGTTAACGATAGTTTTTAAAGAGGTGGAGGGGTAAGCCAGGGGAAGGCCTCCGTCATATAATCAAAAGCTCCAGCTGTGGGCCATTATATGACTAATACCCGAGTCAGGAAGCACTCGTCCTGTTTCCTGACAAATCTTATACCTACCTACCCACGATACACCCAGGATATATACATCGTGAAGATATGTCTCTCAGTTTACGCTGAGAGTTTATTTATCCCAGTTTAAGGGATTTCAGAATTACTGATTGATGGTGAATGAGTTACGTGTGATCCCTTATGTACTCTCTTAGATTCTAACCGCGATAAACCAACCAAATAATCCGACGTAACTCTAACCCTGAATGCATTTTCGTTAAGGACTGTAGCGTAATCTTGTTTCTCGATGTCTTAATTGATGGGGAAACTCTCTGACAACTTTCCTGAAGTTTATGACTCTAAAAGGACTTAGAAAAAACAAGTTTATTTCGTTAAGGAAATTACGTTTTATCAACTACTCCACTTTGAAAATGATTTTCTGGTGCTCCAGATGCTGGGGGAAAAAATGGTGAAAAAGGCGATATTAAGCGAAGTGTCTTTAAGGGAAATATCTGAGGAACCTCCATTAAAGGAACCCAATATTTTCTTTTTATTTCGTTTGTTTTATCGTATCGGTATTTGTTCAGGTGCTTGTATCTGGCCTGATGTTGCTGACACTGGTTTGCAACTGTATCTGGCCTGGTGTTGCTGTCAGCGTGTCCGATATGCCACTGTATCTAGGTGTATG
>NC_091351.1:2792500-2817500 GCF_038502225.1 Cherax quadricarinatus | reverse complement strand
CAATCTAATCCACTTCGAGTTAGCCTGAATTTAGTTTGCAGTATTTAACATTAATAAAACCTCTAAATTTCTTAGCGTTCTGTCTAATTATCGCGAAAGTATAGCCAAAATTGTTATAGGTGAGTCATCTAGAACCCCGGAATAACTAATTAAAGAAGATACGGTAAGTATACATGTAGCCGTGACCATCAGAGAATCACACGTGTCATACATTATGGATATCTTATGAAATGGGTTCAAAGTGGTCTGTTATCAAAAGAGAACGACCTACAGAGGCGGTGTTGTTCAGAAGCAGCCATGATAGCATGGAGAGGGGACGATAGGATTCAGCCTTTTTTTTTTTTGTGCTCATGTTTTACCTCACCAAAACACTGCAGTCAGGTGATAACACCGCCACGTCCACTCACCTCACCTTGACCTTGACCTTTGACCCCTCTACACTATATAGCCCTGTTTGCAGTAAATTGTGCAGGAGTGATAAAGCCCCCTAGTGAGCGATTTATTTTAAATTGTTTTCGTAATTAATGTTCTAAATGTAGTTAATGTATCTTTACTTAACACACTCGGCTTTACAAAAGTATCCTTGAAGGATAAGCCGTGTCGGCCAGTTCTCCATAAAAAGCACAACATATCCATAACGTATTTTTTCTGATGAAGAAGCAACATAGCTAAGGTAATGAGACAAGGTATGTAGGGTAGGCCTTTGTTTTGACGACGTTTCGCTCGTTGTTCAGCTTTATCAAATAAAGTGACTGTCATTTTGCAATGTGTCCTGCTGGGTGTATCCCGCCGCTGAACGGTACACCAAGCAGGAGGAAATAAGCCGATGCTGGAAGCCGTCGTTTCATCGCTATAAACGTGTTAAAATGGCCAGGAGAGAGAGTTACTGCTGACACAAGCCCTATCATCGCTCGGGGGCATCACACAAATGTTCACTTTGTTGCACATAAGCCGAAACGACTTTAATAAGTCAGCGTCATTTCTGTGGGTTCATCCGTACAGCTCGGAGTCATTTGTGTGTGTTCATTCGGGCGGGGATGACTCCGTTTTATTTACACAGCTAAATTTACAGGCTATGAGCTGTTATCCTACCACGGCTGCTTTCAAAATCCAGCCTTACCTAAGGAATTCTGACTCCCCTAAGGTTACGACCCACAACAGTCGACTAAACATCAGCTACCTATTTACTGCTAGTTGAATGGGTGCAGTGGACGTGTTCATACTTCCCTATCATCCTGAAAATTCGGTGGATACTCATGTCCCTGCACTGTGTTTTCAGAGGTAGGGTGTAGGCTGAGTTGTAAGGTTTGTATTAGTGACATGGTGTCTTCACTTTGCGGACTGGAATCATGCCATTGCTGATTCCTTGTACACAAGCTGTATAACGTGTTAAAACAACAAAGGTTCTGTTCTGTGGAGTACACATAATAATGTATATCAGGGCTGGACGACTCGTACGTTCCTAACATTTACAGTAACACTGAAGCAACGAGAGAATATTGAGCCTCGGGCGGTGTACTGAGCATGACAATAAAGCAACGAGAGAATACTGAGCCTCGTGCGGTGTACTGAGCATGACAATAAAGCAACGAGAGAATACTGAGCCTCGTGCGGTGTACTGAGCATGACAATAAAGCAACGAGAGAATACTGAGCCTCGTGCGGTGTACTGAGCATGACAATAAAGCAACGAGAGAATACTGAGCCTCGGACAGTACACAGGACGTGATCGCTAACAAACGACGAACATTAAGCCATATAACGATGTTTGGCGCATCGGGCAGTGCTGACCCCGTAAAAGCTTTCTCTAGCAAAGACGTTTTTTTTACTTGGGAGGTGGCGTTGTCAGCACCTTCGTCAGTGGAGCATTACGAAGTTAGGAGCTCTCTGGCAGCAGCCACACTGGACCTAATCTTGTTAACTGGACGGCATAATCTCATAACGTACTACAGGAGAGTAATAAGATTGCTATTAGGGCCGCTGTTCTGGCCTTCATATACCTGGAATAAAATCCACTGGTTCTAACATGAATTCAGTTTGAGCTTAACTTGGAAGGCTCATTAGTGACATTTCTTGCCAGAATACCCCAGGAACTACATTGAGAACATGGCTTCTCTCTTTAGGTCAACGAAATTAAGCTTCGCTGGGTTTGAGTAATGCTTGCATGACCTAATCTAGGACTGGGCAACGAGGACGATGATCCCTGAAACAATGTTTAGAAGCCATCATACAACTCCGAATTGAAAATTCAAGTGTATTAAAGTGTATAAAGTACAAATTTCTAAATACGTTAAAGTGAGATATACAATATACTAACATAGAACACTTAAAAAAAATCATACTGTGGATGAACTGCATATACTTCCATGTTTTCAGCTACTGAAAATCAAACTCTCGTAGGGCTCAGAGAAGTTCCTGGATCTGCTGCCGCTAGTGTGAATGGCTGAGAGGGAGTTTTCCTCAGCTGCCTCCGGTGTAGCGGGGTACCAGGCTCACCTCCAGTGAAAAGAATGGGTTTTACATGAAATATACAATATAACATTTGAAAGATAAAACATAGACAACCTACGTATGCGAGAGGGCAGGTGCTGCCACCGTATACTCAAGGAAAGGAAGAGAAACACAGAGACAGAACAGAAGTGGCCCCATAAGAAAGACATGTACACAAGATAAGGAAATAACTATCAGAGCAAATAAAATCTAGTTCTACTGGTTCTTAGTATCAATGCAGCTTTCGGTACGAGCAAGAGGCAGTACTGGCTCACTGGCTCCTGTTTACCATGCTGGGGTCCTGAAGGTGAGAGAATTAACCCACTTTAGAGAGCCCTCATGCCTCTCTGGTAAGTGTAAATTAAATTTTTCAACGATATTCTTTAATACAAAATAATAATAACAGCTGTGAGTAATATAAATTACAGATGAAAGGCATACATAAATAAATAAAATTACAATGACTGCAAAGGAGCATTAATAAAAAACTCATTGTAATTCCAGTGGTTGGGGATAGACATGAAACAGCAAAAATATGAATAAATATATTTAATGAATACGAAATAAGTTTAATCGCGATGGGTGACATGTTTGTTAAGTATGAACCAAACAGCGATGGTGGATAGTGGAGTGATGACCTGCACTTGTGATGTGATGACTTGACTCGTGATGACTCGTTATGACTTGACTCTTGATGACTTGACTCGTGATGACTTGACTCGTGATGACTTGACTCGTGATGACTTGACTCGTTATGACTTGACTCGTGATGACTCGTTATGACTTGACTCTTGATGACTTGACTCGTTATGACTTGACTCGTGATGACTCGTTATGACTTGAGTCTTGATGACTTGACTCGTGATGACTTGACTCGTTATGACTTGACTCGTGATGACTCGTTATGACTTGAGTCTTGATGACTTGACTCGTGATGACTTGACTCGTGATGACTTGACTCGTGATGACTCGTTATGACTTGAGTCTTGATGACTTGACTCGTGATGACTTGACTCGTTATGACTTGACTCGTGATGACTCGTTATGACTTGAGTCTTGATGACTTGACTCGTGATGACTTGACTCGTGATGACTTGACTCGTGATGACTTGACTCGTGATGACTTGACTCGTGATGACTTGACTCGTGATGACTTGACTCGTGATGACTTGACTCGTGATGACTTGAGTTCAGTAATCCAACTGGAGAATTATTTTTCTTCTTAACGCACCGGCCGTATCCCACCGAGGCAGGGCGACCCAAAAAAGGAAAACAAAAGATTTTCTTCTTTAAATTTAGAAATGTATACAGAAGAAGAAGTTACTAGCCCCTTGCTCCCGGAATTTTAGTCGCCACTTACGACACGCATAGCTTACGGAGGAATAATTTTTTTCCACTTCCCCATGGAGAAGAATTATTATTTCAAAGAGAGAGAGAGATGTATATCATAATCGATATATATCATAATCTACAGTTGGAAAATCCTAGAAGGAATGGTCCCGAATCTGCACACAGAATCACTCCCTACGAAAGTAAAAGACTGGACAGGCGATGCAAAGTACTCCCAGTTAAAAGTAAGGGCGCCATTGGTACACTAAGAGAAAACACCATAAGTGTCCATGGCCCAAGACGGTTCAACAGCCTCCCACCAAGCATAAAGGGCATTACCAATAGGCCCCTGGCTGCTTTCAAGAGGGAGCTGGACAGATACCTAAAGTCAGTGCCGGATCAGCCGGGTTGTGGTTCGTACGTTGGACTACGTGCGGCTAGCAGTAACAGCCTGGTTGATCGGCCCTGATCCACCGGGAGGCCTGGTCGTGGACCGGGCCGCGGGGGCGTTGATCCTCGGAATACCCTCCAGGTAAACTCCATGTAAGCGCTAAACACCACAAGGGTCATACAGCGCTGCTTCAGCCAGATAAATCAAACTGTTGTCATATTTTTTGCGTGAACAATATTTTTCCCGGTGTAATGTCTTCATCTCGGGCATCCAGTAAAACAAAAATTGTGTATTTTTAAAAAAAACGCATTTGTTTACGTTTAATATTTCTCGTACACAGACACGAGTCTCAGGGCGGAGTCAGCAACAATAGCTCAGGTTAATAACGGTGGGACTAAGACTAGAAGGAAAAAATGCAAAGAAAACATACAGACAATAAACAAAAAAATTAAATGAACGTAAGTGAAAAATGGCATTGAGATATGAAGAATATTAGACGAAGAACAAGAACGCTAAACGAAGAACTAGAATACGAGACGAAGAATAAGACATCTGTGGTACAAGAATATGTTCTTATAGGTAATTTATAAATCTTGTAGCCGTGAATGTGATGCGGTGTGCTGTCGACCCTCATGTACTGTTTTCTGATGCCTACCTGGAGTCTACCTGGAGTCTACCTGGAGTCTACCTGGAGTCTACCTGGAGTCTACCTGGAGTCTACCTGGAGTCTACCTGGAGTCTAGCTGGAGTCTACCTGGAATCTACTTGGAGCCTACCTGGAGTCTACCTGGAGTCTACCTGGAGTCTACCTGGAGTCTACCTGGAGTCTACCTGGAGTCTACTTGGAGTCTACCTGGAGTCTACCTGGATGGTGTTCAGGGGGTCAACGCCCCTGTGGCCCGGTCTTTGACCACGCCTCCCGGTGGATCAGTGCCTGATCAACCAGTCTGGAGTCTATCGCCCCTCAAGGAAGGTTTCTTGATGATGGTGAGGGGCTCTTGATTTAGGGAATTGGATCTGTGCTCCAGTTCCCCGAATTAAGCCTGAATGCCTTCCACATCCCCCCCTTGGCGCTGTATAATCCTCCGGGTTTAGCGCTTCCCCCTTGATTATAATAATAATAATGGAGTCTATCGGCTCCCGGCTGTGGGACTGATTACCTCAACTTCCTCCTCATCTTCCACCATTCTTCTCCGTAATGGACTGAAGAAACCACTGGCTGGCAGAACGTTTCCTTGAAAATAAAAGTCCCAAATGTTAGAAAAATGTGTCATTCTTCACTAAGATTTTTGTAGTATGGCGGCAGATGCTGCTATAGACGGATTTTTTTCGTTTCCACTAATTAAGTTGGATTTCTTTACATTCGATTTAGAAATTTTAGATTTTAGAAATTTTAGATCTTAGAAATTTTAGATTTTAGAAGTTTTAGATTTTAGAAATTTTAGATCTTAGAAATTTTAGATTTCAGAAGTTTTAGATCTTAGAAATTTTAGATCTTAGAAATTTTAGATTTTAGAAGTTTTAGATCTTAGAAATTTTAGATCTTAGAAATTTTAGATTTTAGAAGTTTTAGATCTTAGAAATTTTAGATCTTAGAAATTTTAGATTTTAGAAGTTTTAGATCTTAGAAATTTTAGATCTTAGAAATTTTAGATTTTAGAAGTTTTAGATTTTAGAAATTTTAGATATTAGAAATTTTAGATTTTAGAAGTTTTTGATCTTAGAAATTTTAGATCTTAGAAATTTTAGATTTTAGAAGTTTTAGATCTTAGAAATTTTAGATCTTAGAAATTTTAGATCTTAGAAATTTTAGATCTAGAATTTTAGATCTTAGAAATTTTAGGTCTAGAAATTTAGATCTAGAAATTTTAGAACTAGAAACTTTAGATCTAGAAATTTTTGATCTAGAAATTTTAGATCTTAGACATTTTAGATCTTAAAAATTTTAGATCTAGAAATTTTAGATCTTAAAAATTTTAGATCTAGAAATTTTAGATCTTAGAAATTTTAGATCTAGAAATTTTAGATCTTAGAAATTTTAGATCTCAAAAATTTTAGATAGAAAAACAGCCCTTAATTTTAATTTAACCACAAGAAACTGAGGTTTGTGTAGTCTAAAAATCTTTCAATCAACATGACTTTAATTAACTTAATTAAGTATTTATTCCTTTGATCTTAAATCACTTTTAAACCACAAACACATTTAAATTCTGTAACATACTAAAATATTTAATATTCCTTCCTGCAGTAATATTATATCAGCTACCTTAGACAACATTCAAAATTTAAAATGTAAATAGACTTATCACTTGTAATAAATTATATGACGTCCATAAAAGAATATTTTTGTAAAGTGTTGAAAAGGGTGTGAACGAAACTTTAGGGAGTTGAAATGTAGCTGGTGACTGAGCGACTGACCAGCATGCTCAAACACTACTTTAAATTGGGTTATGGAGAGTCTGGAAGAGGATCAAGAGACAGAAGAGCTTTCTGAGGCTCTGAGAGGAATCAAGAGGGGGCAAGGAAATGTAAAATGTGGAGATACGAGGGAGAAGAAACGTGAGAGCTGTAAGTAAGAGGAGTGAATGGTGTAGTTAAGGAGGGTAAGTGTCACTGGAAGCTACTCACAGTCACTCAACACCTGTAAGCCGTTTAGGAAGGGACGTAATGCCTTATTAACTGGAGATCACCAACAGATTGTTCAGTTGTTGCCGCGACGCCTCTGGTCCGTACTCACCTATATGTACTCACTTGCAGAGTTCGATTCACAGCTCCTGGCCCCGAGTGTGTGTGTGTTGTGTGGTGTACTCACCTCTGTGGTTACAGGGGTCGATTCACAGCTCCTGGCCTAGTGTGAGTGTGTGTGTGTGTGTGTGTGTGTGTGTGTGTGTGTGTGTGTGTGTGTGTGTGTGTTGTGTGTGAGTTCGTGTGTGTGTGTGTGTGTGTACTCACCTAGTTGTGGTTGCGGGGGTCGATTCACAGCTCCTGGCCCCGCCTCTTCAACTGGCCACTACCCGGTCACTTCCCGCTGCGTGAGCTTTATCATACATCTTCTTAAAGCTATGTATGGAACCTACCTCCACTACATCACTACCCAGGCTATTCCACTTCCTGGCAACTCTGTGACTGAAGAAATACTTCCTAACATCCCTGTGATTCATCTGAGTCTTCAGCTTCCAACTTTAACCCCTTGTTGCTGTGTCCCATCTCTTTAACATCCTATGTATGTGTGTACTCACCTAATTGTACTCACCTAATTATGGTTGCAGGGGTCGAGACTCAGCTCTTGGCCCCGCCTCTTTACTGATCGCTACTAGGTCCTCTCCCTGTGTGTGTGTACTCACCTATTTGTGGTTGTGGTGTGTGTGTGTGTGTGTGTGTGTGTGTGTGTGTGTGTGTGTGTGTGTGTGTGTGTGTGTGTGTGTGTGTGTGTGTGTATGTGTGAGTGTGTGTGTGTGTATGTGTGTGTGTGTGTGTGTGTGTGTGTGTGTGTGTGTGTGTGTGTGTGTGTGTGTGTGTGTGTGTGTGTGTGTGTGTGTGTGTGTGTGTGTGTGTGTGTACTCACCTAGTTGTACTCACCTAGTTGAGGTTGCAGGGGTCGAGTCCAAGCTCCTGGCCCCGCCTCTTCACTGGTCGCTACTAGGTCACTCTCCCTGAACCATGAGCTTTATCGTACCTCTGCTTAAAGCTATGTATGGATCCTGCCTCCACTACATCGCTTCCCAAACTATTCCACTTCCTGACTACTCTGTGGCTGAAGAAATACTTCCTAACATCCCTTTGATTCATCTGTGTCTTCAGCTTCCAACTGTGTCCCCGTGTTGCTGTGTCCAGTCTCTGGAACATCCTGTCTTTGTCCACCTTGTCAATTCCTCTCAGTATTTTGTAAGTCGTTATCATGTCCCCCCTATCTCTCCTGTCCTCCAGTGTCGTCAGGTTGTTTCCCTTAACCTCTCCTCATAGGAGTGTGTATGTGTGTGTATGTGTGTGTGTGTGTGTGTGTGTGTGTGTATGTGTATGTGTATGTGTGTGTACTCACCTAGTTGTACTCACCTAGTTGAGGTTGCGGGGGTCGAGTCCGAGCTCCTGGCCCCGCCTCTTCACTGATCGCTACTAGGTCACTCTCCCTGAGCCGTGAGCTTTATCATACCTCTGCTTAAAGCTATGTATGGATCCTGCCTCCACTACATCGCTTCCCAAACTATTCCACTTACTGACTACTCTGTGGCTGAAGAAATACTTCCTAACATCCCTGTGATTCATCTGTGTCTTCAGCTTCCAACTGTGCCCCCTTGTTACTGTGTCCAATCTCTGGAACATCCTGTCTTTGTCCACCTTGTCAATTCCTCTCAGTATTTTGTATGTCGTTATCATGTCCCCCCTATATCTCCTGTCCTCCAGTGTCGTCAGGTTGATTTCCCTTAACCTCTCCTCGTAGGACATACCTCTTAGCTCTGGGACTAGTCTTGTTGCAAACCTTTGCACTTTCTCTAGTTTCTTTACGTGCTTGGCTAGGTGTGGGTTCCAAACTGGTGCCGCATACTCCAATATGGGCCTAACGTATACGGTGTACAGGGTCCTGAACGATTCCTTATTAAGATGTCGGAATGCTGTTCTGAGGTTTGCTAGGCGCCCATATGCTGCAGCAGTTATTTGGTTGATGTGCGCTTCAGGAGATGTGCCTGGTGTTATACTCACCCCAAGATCTTTTTCCTTGAGTGAGGTTTGTAGTCTCTGACCCCCTAGACTGTACTCTGTCTGCGGCCTTCTTTGCCCTTCCCCAATCTTCATGACTTTGCACTTGGTGGGATTGAACTCCAGGAGCCAATTGCTGGACCAGGTCTGCAGCCTGTCCAGATCCCTTTGTAGTTCTGCCTGGTCTTCGATCGAGTGTATTCTTCTCATCAACTTCACGTCATCTGCAAACAGGGACACCTCAGAGTCTATTCCTTCCGTCATGTCGTTCACAAATACCAGAAACAGCACTGGTCCTAGGACTGACCCCTGCGGGACCCCGCTGGTCACAGGTGCCCACTCTGACACCTCGCCACGTACCATGACTCGCTGCTGTCTTCCTGACAAGTATTCCCTGATCCATTGTAGTGCCTTCCCTGTTATCCCTGCTTGGTCCTCCAGTTTTTGCACCAATCTCTTGTGTGGAACTGTGTCAAACGCCTTCTTGCAGTCCAAGAAAATGCAATCCACCCACCCCTCTCTCTCTTGTCTTACTGCTGTCACCATGTCATAGAACTCCACAAGGTTTGTGACACAGGATTTCCCGTCCCTGAAACCATGCTGGCTGCTGTTGATGAGATCATTCCTTTCTAGGTGTTCCACCACTCTTCTCCTGATAATCTTCTCCATGATTTTGCATACTATACATGTCAGTGACACTGGTCTGTAGTTTAATGCTTCATGTCTGTCTCCTTTTTTAAAGATTGGGACTACATTTGCTGTCTTCCATGCCTCAGGCAATCTCCCTGTTTCGATAGATGTATTGAATATTGTTGTTAGGGGTACACATAGCGCCTCTGCTCCCTCTCTCAATACCCATGGGGAGATGTTATCTGGCCCCATTGCCTTTGAGGTATCTAGCTCACTCAGAAGCCTCTTCACTTCTTCCTCGGTTGTGTGCACTGTGTCCAGCACTTGGTGGTGTGCCCCACCTCTCCGTCTTTCTGGAGTCCCTTCTGTCTCCTCTGTGAACACTTCTTTGAATCTCTTGTTGAGTTCTTCACATACTTCACGGTCATTTCCTGTTGTCTCTCCTCCTTCCTTCCTTAGCCTGATTACCTGGTCCTTGACTGTTGTTTTCCTCCTGATGTGGCTGTACAACAGTTTCGGGTCAGATTTGGCTTTCGCTGCTATGTCATTTTCATATTGTCTTTGGGCCTCCCTTCTTATCTGTGCATATTCGTTTCTGGCTCTACGACTGTTCTCCTTATTCTCCTGGGTCCTTTGCCTTCTATATTTCTTCCATTCCCTAGCACACTTGGTTTTTGCCTCCCTGCACCTTTGGGTAAACCATGGGCTCATCCTGGCTTTTTCATTACTCCTGTTACCCTTGGGTACAAACCTCTCCTCAGCCTCCTTGCATTTTGCTGCTACATATTCCATCATCTCATTAACTGGCTTCCCTGCCAGTTCTCTGTCCCACTGAACCCCGTTCAGGTAGTTCCTCATTCCTGTATAGTCCCCTTTCTTGTAGTTTGGCTTCATTCGTCCTGGCCTTCCTGCTTCTCCCTCCACTTGTAGCTCTACTGTGTATTCGAAGCTTAAAACCACATGGTCACTGGCCCCAAGGGGTCTTTCATATGTGATGTCCTCGATATCTGCACTACTGAAGGTGAATACTAAGTCCAGCCTTGCTGGTTCATCCTCTCCTCTCTCTCTTGTAGTGTCCCTTACGTGTTGGTACATGAAGTTCTCCAGTACCACCTCCATCATCTTAGCCCTCCATGCATCTTGGCCCCCATGTGGGTCCAAGTTCTCCCAATCGATCTCCTTGTGGTTAAAGTCACCCATGATCAGGAGCTTTGCCCTGCATGCATGAGCTCTTCTGGCCACTCTAGCCAGTGTGTCAACCATCGCTCTATTGCTCTCGTCGTACTCTTGCCTTGGCCTCCTGCTGTTCTGTGGTGGGTTATACATTACTGCTATTACCACCTTGGGACCTCCAGAGTGAAGTGTTCCCACTATGTAATCACTTTCTTCTCCGCTATCTCCTCTCTCCAGCTCATCAAAATTCCAGCGATTTTTGATCAGCAACGCCACTCCTCCACCCCCCCTGTTCCCTCTGTCTTTCCTCAGGATTTGGTATCCCGTTGGAAAGATGGCATCTGTTATCATACCTGTAAGCTTGGTTTCTGTGAGAGCTATGATGTCCGGTGATGCTTCTTTGACTCTTTCGTGCCACTCCTCCCACTTATTTGTTATTCCATCAGCGTTTGTGTACCATACCTTCAGTTTCCTTTCCAACACTGTGGTTTGGGGGGCCTGTGAGGGTGGGAGACCTGGTGGCATACTGTGGGATTCTATAGCTCGGTGTTGGGTGGAGGCTGTGGGTATGGATTGTAGTGTGTGTTGGGATGGTGTGATAGGTTGTATGGTTCTGAGAGTAGTTGTGTGTGTGCTTGCCCTTGCTGTTCTGTCCTGCTCTGACTGACCTCTGCTGGTTCCCTCCTTGTCTCTTTTCCTAGCTCCTTTCGCTTTTTTTTTTTTGTGTGTGTGTGTGTGTGTGTGTGTGTGTGTGTGTGTGTGTGTGTGTGTGTGTGTGTGTATGTGCTGTTCCTTCATTATCTTATGGAAAAATATTTTGTAAATGTAGATTAAAGCAAAATGGCCGTGCAGCAGACATTTAATACTGTAAAAGACGGAGACCGAGGCACGAGGAGCAGCCAAGAATAACAGAGAATGAACTTCCTTGGATCAAAGAATATTCTATTGAAAGGAGAGAAAGAGTGAATGTCTGAGAAGACATTTCATAAGTGGTAATGCATAAAAAATAGGCTTCCTTAAGGGTCAGTGTTGGGGTCGGTACTGTTTCTGGTATATGTTAATGTCACACCAGAAGAGACAAAATCAGATATGTACCTGTTCGTAGATGATATAAAATTAATAAGGACATTATCAGGCTTGTACAAAATACCCATGATGCCTTGATAGGGTGTACAGCGTTAGAATACTCGAGAAACAGGGAACAGGTATCAAGACGGGTCATTTGAAAGTTATAAACACATATGAGTCACAGGAGTGTCAGGAAGTATATCTTCAGCCTCAAAGTGGTCAGAATGGGATCAAGAATTAGACCCAGAGTTTATGTGTAGTTTTAATAATTGGTATGAGAGGGACTATGAGGCTACAGGGGAGTAAACCCAGAAAGTATAGTGGGAGGGCCAGGAGCTGTGACTCTACTTCTGCATCTACAGACAGGTGATCAAATAGATGAACACATTAACACCTCACGTAGCCGCATGCGCTGTCGCATCCCAAGACACACACACACACACACACCTAGTAGCGACCAGAGAAGAGGCGGGAACAGGAGCTATGACTCGATCCCTGCGACCACTAGTAGGTGAGTACAAATAGGCGAGTACACACACACACACACACACACACACACACACACACACACACACACACACACACACACACACACACACACACATACACACACACAAGCACCAGGGACCAGCGAAGAGACGGGACCAGGAGCCGAAACTCGACCCCCTGCAACCACACAGAGGCCAATATACCTGTTAACCATTACTCATCCATTTATCTAAAGACACATGTATATAAAAAATGCATTCAGTTTGACACAAGAATTTTAATAAAACCACATCTTCCACTCAGTCAGTCTCGGAACAGCTGATCGTTGATTCCCGCGACGTCAAGTTTCCTAACACGAAACTCGAATTTCAATCGCCGGAAACTTTCCCCGTCAACACCCTTGACAAGTGAACTTTCCTCGTGGACTAGCAAGTTTGGCGAAGAATGTGTTTTGGGCAACTTTCTGTGGCGATCAACCACGTCTGGCAGCTAAGGAGCATGAGACGCTCCACACGGTGTGCAGGACATTGTTTGTGTTCATGAATTCCCTGGAAGAGTAGTGTAGTGGACGGAGGAATGAGCCTCCACTAATCCATACAATGAATAAGAAACAACGAGCTTAGCCTTTCATAAATAATAATAATAATGCAAAAAATTCGAAGACGAAGAAGAAGACGAAGTAGGAAGAGGAGGAGGAGGAAGAGGAACAAATAAAGTTTTAATAATACATGTCTCCTGCAACAGGGAACTGAGAATACTGGTGTGTGTGTCGTGGTACAGCAAACACCACCTCACGGATTATTAATCTGGTATCCTCCCACCTATGACACACTTCCTCTCCCACTGTCAATACCCGTCGGTACGTCGTAGGAACCCAGTTTCCATCGTAAACAATGAAGACGCCGTTACGTCTTTCATTGTATATTTATTATACTAAATCACTAGAAGAGTTAAGTAGATCCTTCCATCAAGATGACTCTACGTCTGAAAAACAATCAACAATAGGATAAGTAATGACTGGAAATGTTGTGTACGCATGCGTATATACAATTGTATTATTGTATATATATATATATATCCAGGTAGTAGGTTGGTAGACAGCAACCACCCAGGGAGGTACTACCGTCCTGCCAAGTGAGTGTAAAACGAAAGCCTGTGATTGTTTTACATGATGGTAGGATTGCTGATGTCTTTTGTCTGTCTCATAAATATGCAAGATTACAGGCATGTCTTGCTACTTCTACTTACACTTAGGTCACACTACACATACATGTACACATTTATTTATACACACTCATCTGAGTTTTCTTTGATTTTATCTTAATAGTTCTTGGTCTTATTAATTTTCCTTTTATATCCATGGGGAAGTGGAATAAGAATCTTTCCTCCGTAAGCCATGCGTGTTGTAAAAGTCAACTAAAATGCCGGGAACAATGGGCTGGTAACCCCTTTTCCTGTAAAGATTACTAAAAAGAATAATAAGAAGAAAATTGTTTTCTTTCTTTTTTGGGTCACCCTGCCTCGGTGGGAGACGGCCGACTTGTTGAAAAAAAAAAAAAAAAAAAATATATATATAAATATAAATATATATATATATATATATATATATATATATATTTATATATATATATATATATATATATATATATATATATATATATATATATGTATTGGTGACCGGAACCGCTGACGCTCTGAATTTAGGGCGAGAGTGTTATCTTTGCAGCAGGGAAATAAATGGAACTGTAAGCGGGAACTCATACAGAGCTATAGATTCCACTGTTATCTCAGGTCCTATGTTACACAAGTTTCAATAAAATCTACAGTAAGGTACCAGGTAACAATGTTCATAGGTTCATGTTATTACCGAGTAAAATTTAACTTTTGTGAATGTTACACTATGAGGAGTGACGAATGTGCAAGAAGGGAAGAAGGAACGATGAAGACGGAGGAAAAAAATTGCAGATAAAGGTCTTCAAACAATACTTATATATATATATATATATATATATATATATATATATATATATATATATATATATATATATATATATATATATTTTATTATCACACTGGCCGATTCCCACCAAGGCAGGGTGGCCCGAAAAAGAAAAAACTTTCACCATCATTCACTCCATCACTGTCTTGCCAGAAGGGTGCTTTACACTACAGTTTTTAAACTGCAACATTAACACCCCTCCTTCAGAGTGCAGGCACTGTACTTCCCATCTCCAGGACTCAAGACCGGCCTGCCGGTTTCCCTGAATCCCTTCATAAATGTTACTTTGCTCACACTCCAACAGCACGTCAAGTATTAAAAACCATTTGTCTCCATTCACTCCTATCAAACACGCTCACGCATGCCTGCTGGAAGTCCAAGCCCCTCGCACACAAAACCTCCTTTACCCCCTCTCTCCAACCTTTCCTAGGCCGACCCCTACCCCGCCTTCCTTCCACTACAGACTGATACACTCTTGAAGTCATTCTGTTTCGCTCCATTCTCTCTACATGTCCGAACCACCTCAACAACCCTTCCTCAGCCCTCTGGACAACAGTTTTGGTAATCCCGCACCTCCTCCTAACTTCCAAACTACGAATTCTCTGCATTATATTCACACCACACATTGCCCTCAGACATGACATCTCCACTGCCTCCAGCCTTCTCCTCGCTGCAACATTCATCACCCATGCTTCACACCCATATAAGAGCGTTGGTAAAACTATACTCTCATACATTCCCCTCTTTGCCTCCAAGGACAAAGTTCTTTGTCTCCACAGACTCCTAAGTGCACCACTCACTCTTTTCCCCTCATCAATTCTATGATTCACCTCATCTTCCATAGACCCATCCGCTGACACGTCCACTCCCAAATATCTGAATACGTTCACCTCCTCCATACTCTCTCCCTCCAATCTGATATTCAATCTTTCATCGCCTAATCTTTTTGTTATCCTCATAACCTTACTCTTTCCTGTATTCACCTTTAATTTTCTTCTTTTGCACACCCTACCAAATTCATCCACTAATCTCTGCAACTTCTCTTCAGAATCTCCCAAGAGCACAGTGTCATCAGCAAAGAGCAGCTGTGACAACTCCCACTTTGTGTGTGATTCTTTATCTTTTAACTCCACGCCTCTTGCCAAGACCCTCGCATTTACTTCTCTTACAACCCCATCTATAAATATATTAAACAACCACGGTGACATCACACATCCTTGTCTAAGTCCTACTTTTACTGGGAAATAATTTCCCTCTTTCCTACATACTCTAACTTGAGCCTCACTATCCTCGTAAAAACTCTTCACTGCTTTCAGTAACCTACCTCCTACACCATACACTTGCAACATCTGCCACATTGCCCCCCTATCCACCCTGTCATACGCCTTTTCCAAATCCATAAATGCCACAAAGACCTCTTTAGCCTTATCTAAATACTGTTCACTTATATGTTTCACTGTAAACACCTGGTCCACACACCCCCTACCTTTCCTAAAGCCTCCTTGTTCATCTGCTATCCTATTCTCCGTCTTACTCTTAATTCTTTCAATAATAACTCTACCATACACTTTACCAGGTATACTCAGCAGACGTATCCCCCTATAATTTTTGCACTCTCTTTTATCCTCTTTACCTTTATACAAAGGAACTATGCATGCTCTCTGCCAATCCCTAGGTACCTTACCCTCTTCCATACATTTATTAAATAATTGCACCAACTACTCCAAAACTATATCCCCACCTGCTTTTAACATTTCTATCTTTATCCCATCAATCCCGGCTGCCTTACCCCCTTTCATTTTACCTACTACCTCACGAACTTCTCCCACACTCACAACTGGCTCTTCCTCACTCCTACAAGATGTTATTCCTCCTTGTCCTATACACGAAATCACAGCTTCCCTATCTTCATCAACATTTAACAATTCCTCAAAATATTCCCTCCATCTTCCCAATACATCTATATATATATATATATATATATATATATATATATATATATATATATATATATATATATATATATATATATATATATATATATATATATATATATATATATATATATATATATATATGCAAAACAACCACTGTGAAAGAGTAGTGAAATTCCAAGCCCTTTCGTGACTACTCACCGCAGGGGAGCTGGACGAAGTATTCGAGATGTAGCTCTGAGTTACCTATGTTGTTTTACTTTCTGTTGTATTTTTGTGAATGTTTTGTCAATGTATTTTGTCTTTAAATAAAACATACTTGAAATATAGGGGGTGGTAGGAGAAAATTCTCAAACAGCTTCAGGGAAAATCTTGAGTTTTCCCTGAAGCAAGTTTATTCTTTTCTCTGAGGATGAGGGTCCCTAGGACAGTTCTAGAGGTGGTACCTCCCTATATTATATATATATATATATATATATATATATATATATATATATATATATATATATATATATATATATATATATGTGTGTGTGTGTGTGTGTGTGTGTGTGTGTGTGTGTGTGTGTGTGTGTGTGTGTGTGTGTGTGTGTGTGTGTGTGTGTGTGTGTGTGTGTGTGTGTGTGAGAGAGAGAGAGAGGGAGATTTCAATCTTTCAGTACAAAGGGTAGTTGGAGGCTCGACACTCCTTGAACCAGCCTAGTGGAAGACATATACCATTCTGTCACAGCCAAACTTCCCTCTGTTACAAGCAACAGCAGGGAACCAGAGAGGTACCCTCCCTCACCAGGAGATGAGCAGCTGTCTGCAGAAGGTGATCAAGATCCTTGAAGAACAAGACGGCGAAAAGTCCAAGTGGTCCTCTCAGCCTTCATGGCTTTAATTAAGCTAATTATCCTCTGACTGGATCCGATATTAGCAAAATTGAGATTAAAATCTGGGACTGTCCAATTCAAATTACGCACCTAAATGATGGAGAAGATTCGACGTAATTTTCGATTGCAAACTCGTTTTAATTCCCGACGGAGGATGCTCATATCAGTTAAAATTTTATTGACAAACGTGAGAAAAAATATATAATCCATTAGCTCATTTGTTTCTTCCATTCGTTATAATGACCTCATTCTGGAAATGAATTCTCAAAAGATTAAATGCGATTTATTTTAATGCTGAAGAATATATATATATATATATATATATATATATATATATATATATATATATATATATATATATATATATATATATATATATATATATATATATATATATATATATATTGCTTAATAGGTAAAACTTGTCAGTTAGCAAGAACTCATTTAAAATTAAGTCCTTTCTAAAAAAAAATTCTTATACGTTTAAAGATATATATTTTTATTTATTTTAATGTAAAAATAATAATTTTGTACCAAAAGAGCCTTAGAAAACTTACCTAGCCTTATTATAACATGCTCAATTTAACTTAGCCTAATACAACTAAATATATTTTAGATGAGTTTACAATAATTTAATAATAAGCAAACTCAATGAAATATAATATTTTCGTTAGGTTCAACATGATTCATGTGAAATTATTGCGTGTAACACGCCTTGTGGCCTTTTTGCATATGATGAATGTAATACGCCTTGTGACCTTTATGGGACAATTATCTAGATAGTGCTGCAACATTCGTTACATTCAGCTCTTTCTAACCACGCCCGCATACACACTCTCCACGCCCACATACACACTCTCCACGCCCATATACACACTCTCCACGCCCACAAACACACTCTCAACGCCCATTTATATACTCTCCACGTCCATATGCAAATTCCTCACGCCCATATACAAATTCTCCACGCCCATGTACACACTCTACGCCCACTTACATACTTCCCACACCCACTTACATACTTCCCACGCCCACTTACACACTTCCCACGCCCACTTACATACTTCCCACGCCCACTTACACACTTCCCACGCCCACACAAAATCTTTCACAGGAACTTTCATTATTTTTCCCCACAAAGATTTCCTAAGTGTGGCTTTTGGCTTGAGTGTAGGATTGTGTGGATGATATATGGGTTAGTTGGGATTAGAGTGTGGGGGTAGATGGGGTGTGGGGGTGGATATGTTCCAGGGATTTTGGCATGGTGTGGGTAGGTTGTACTGGCGAGGTGGTGTTGCTGTGAGGAGGCCTGATGTGGGTGGGGTGTGGGTGTGGAAGTGTTCCAGGAATTTTGGCAGGATGTGGGCGGGGTGACTAATAGTGTGTGTAAACATGGTAATGAGAAATCTCTGGATCTCTTTGCGTTAATAGGCTCAATTAAACCCATTTTGTTCTTAATTGGTTTCTTGACTACGTGGGTGGAGGTCAGAAAGACTGATCTGAATAACAAAGATAAGCAATTAAAAAACTCATTCAAAGTATTTGACCTAAGAAAAAGGTTAATCTCGAAAGGGTTTATCGATTCTCTTTTATGTTTTAAAAAATATGATTCTTTTAAACCACTCAGTCGATGTTTCAATTTACAACGCACAAACACGCACGCACACACACACACACACGCACATACACACACACACACACACACACACACACACACACACACACACACAAACACACACACACACACACATACACACACACACACACACACACATACACAGTAGAGCTACAAGTGGAGGGAGAAGCAGGAAGGCCGCCAGGGCGAATGAAGCCAAACTACAAGAAAGGGGACTACACAGGAATGAGGAACTTCCTGAACGGGGTTCAGTGGGACAGAGAACTGGCAGGGAAGCCAGTTAATGAGATGATGGAATATGTAGCAACAATATGCAAGGAGGCTGAGGAGAGGTTTGTACCCAAGGGTAACAGGAATAATGAAAAAGCCAGGATGAGCCCATGGTTCACCCAAAGGTGCAGGGAGGCAAAAACCAAGTGTGCTAGGGAATGGAAGAAATATAGAAGGCAAAGGACCCAGGAGAATAAGGAGAGCATTCGTAGAGCCAGAAACGAATATGCAAAGATAAGAAGGGAGGCCCAAAGACAATATGAAAACGACATAGCAATGAAAGCCAAATCTGACCCGAAACTGTTATACAGCCACATCAGGAGGAAAACAACAGTCAAGGACCAGGTAATCAGGCTAAGGAAGGAAGGAGGAGAGACAACAAGAAATGACCGTGAAGTATGTGAGGAACTCAACAAGAGATTCAAAGAAGTGTTCACAGAGGAGACAGAAGGGGCTCCAGAAAGACGGAGAGGTGGGGCACACCACCAAGTGCTGGACACAGTGCACACAACCATGGAAGAAGTGAAGAGGCTTCTGAGTGAGCTAGATACATCAAAGGCAATAGGGCCAGATAACATCTCCCCATGGGTCCTGAGAGAGGGAGCAGAGGCGCTATGTGTACCCCTAACAACAATATTCAATACATCTATCGAAACAGGGAGATTGCCTGAGGCATGGAAGACAGAAAATGTAGTCCCAGTCTTTAAAAAAGGAGACAGACATGAAGCACTAAACTACAGACCAGTGTCACTGACATGTATAGTATGCAAAATCATGGAGAAGATTATCAGGAGAAGAGTGGTGGAACACCTAGAAAGGCATGATCTCATCAACAGCACCCAACACGGTTTCAGGGATGGGAAATCCTGTGTCACAAACCTACTGGAGTTCTATGACATGGTGATAGCAGTAAGACAAGAGAGAGAGGGGTGGGTGGATTGCATATTCTTGGACTACAAGAAGGCGTTTGACACAGTTCCACAAAAGAGATTGGTGCAAAAACTGGAGGACCAAGCAGGGATAACAGGGAAGGCATTACAATGGATCAGGGAATACTTGTCAGGAAGACAGCAGCGAGTCATGGTACGTGGCGAGGTGTCAGAGTGGGCACCTGTGACCAGCGGGGTCCCACAGGGGTCAGTCCTAGGACCAGTGCTGTTTCTGGTATTTGTGAACGACATGACGGAAGGAATAGACTCTGAGGTGTCCCTGTTTGCAGATGACGTGAAGTTGAGAAGAATTCACTCGATCGAAGACCAGGCAGAACTACAAAGGGATCTGGACAGGCTGCAGACCTGGTCCAGCAATTGGCTCCTGGAGTTCAATCCCACCAAGTGCAAAGTCATGAAGATTGGGGAAGGGCAAAGAAGATCGCAGACGGAGTACAGTCTAGGGGGCCAGAGACTACAAACCTCACTCAAGGAAAAAGATCTTGGGGTGAGTATAACAAAAGGCACATCTCCTGAAGAGCACATCAACCAAATAACGGCTGCAGCATATGGGCGCCTAGCAAACCTCAGAACAGCATTCCAACATCTTAATAAGGAATCGTTCAGGACCCTGTACACCGTGTACGTTAGGCCCATATTGGAGTATGCGGCACCAGTTTGGAACCCACACCTAGCCAAGCACGTGAAGAAACTAGAGAAAGTGCAAAGGTTTGCAACAAGACTAGTCCCAGAGCTAAGAGGTATGTCCTACGAGGAGAGGTTAAGGGAAATCAACCTGACGACACTGGAGGACAGGAGATATAGGGGGGACATGATAACGACATACAAAATACTGAGAGGAATTGAAAAGGTGGACAAAGACAGGATGTTCCAGAGATTGGACACAGTAACAAGGAGACACAGTTGGAAGTTGAAGACACAGATGAATCACAGGGATGTTAGGAAGTATTTCTTCAGCCACAGAGTAGTCAGTAAGTGGAATAGTTTGGGAAGCGATGTAGTGGAGGCAGGATCCATACATAGCTTTAAGCAGAGGTATGATAAAGCTCACGGTTCAGAGAGAGTGACCTAGTAGCGATCAGTGAAGAGGCGGGGCCAGGAGCTCGGACTCGACCTCTGCAACCTCAACTAGGTGAGTACAACTAGGTGAGTACACACACACACACACACACACACACACACACACACACACACACACACACACACACACACACACACAAACATACACACACACACGCACACACACAAACACACACACACACACACACACACACACACACACACACACACACACACACACACACACACACACACACACACACACACACACATAGGAAGTATTTCTTCAGTCATAGAGTTGTCAGCAAGTGGAATAGCCTAGCAAGTGAAGTAGTGGAGGCAGGAACCATACATAGTTTTAAGAAGAGGTATGACAAAGCTCAGGAAGCAGAGAGAGAGAGGATCCAGTAGCGATCAATGAAGAGGCGGGGCCAGGAGCTGAGTCTCGACCCCTGCAACCACAATTAGGTGAGTACAATTAGGTGAGTACACACACACACACACACACATGTTCCAGGGAGGGGACACAGAAACAAGAGGCCACAATTGGAAGTTGAAGACACAAATGAGTCAGAGAGATATTAGGAAGTATTTCTTCAGTCATAGAGTTGTAAGGCAGTGGAATAGCCTAGAAAATGACGTAGTGGAGGCAGGAACCATACACAGTTTTAAGACGAGGTTTGATAAAGCTCATGGAGCGGGGAGAGAGAGGGCCTAGTAGCAACCGGTGAAGAGGCGGGGCCAGGAGCTAAGACTCGACCCCTGCAACCACAAATAGGTGAGTACAAATAGGTGAGTACACACACACACACACACACACACACACACACAGTGTCCAGTTTCACCTCAGAATACATTTTTTTATCCACATTATTCTACGAAGCTCTAAAGAGGTGGAGGCGAAGCTCATGATTCATGTGTCTGAGGAGAGTGATGGATAGGGAAGTAGTGAGTGCTAGGAGAGTGCAGAGGCAGAGGTGGAAGGTAAAGAGGGAAGGGGTATGCAGGAGACTGGCAGAGGAGAGAGGGAAGAGGAGAGGATTGGAAAAGGAAGGGAACAGGTGGGGGATTAGAGGGGACGGCAGAATAGGAGGAAATAAAAATGGGAAAGGGGGAGCGAATGAGAGAGTGAGGTAAGGGAAAGAAAGAGAGAGGAAGGAGGGAGATAGAAGGAATAGAGGGATAATGTCTGTTCGGTCGAGTAAAGGATATGCTGCCTGGAGGGTAGTGTGTGTGTGAGGTAGGAACTGTTAGGGTGGGTCTGTGGGGTTGGGTCTGTGAGGTCGGGTTTGTGAGGATGAGTCCATGAGGTTGTAAGTGTAAGGTTTGGGCTCTAAGGTAGGGAGTGAGGGGAGAACATCTGAAGACTTGGATCTATGAGATCGGGGTTGCAGAGTCGGGCCAGTCTAGGATGAGGTCTAGAGACTAGACCTCGCGTGGGACCAACCGTATCCCCATCGCCCAACTCCATACTCGGTCACTCATCCAACTTCTCGTCACTGCCTTAACCGCTTCGCCTGTTACCGTCATCCCGGCCAGAGTACTCTTACATTTGTATCTTACACTGGTGAGTGGAAGATGAGCAACTTTACATTTGATTGGCCAAGTCATTTTATCATTTTATGTTTTTCTAAAGTAAAGTTACCAGTAGGGCGCGTCTTGATTGCCTCTTCAACAGACCGACATTTTTTTTTTTTTTGAGTGTCGATTAATGCTGATTCAATTATTTTTCATTTGTATGGGTAGGCACTCATGTGTCATAAAAAAAAAATTTAACCCATTTGATAGAATGTTTTAAAATTTCTACGTATTTCAAGAGAGCAGAATTTTCAAGTGAATATCGTATTGCAAGTTGATGTTCAATCAATCGTTCGTCTGAACAACACCCTTTCCCATCATATCAATGGTATACAATAACTACAAGCTGATGAATGAGGTCAAGGTGCATAGCAGACTTCTTTAGGCGATTACAGAGGCGACTTCGACAGAGGGGACAGAAGAAGTGGGAAGGTAATTTTAAATGCTGTATAACACATTAATTTATAGCTATAAGTGCATATATATTTATCAATACATCATAGGAGAGAGGATGAAAGAGTGAGTAGAGGGAAGGAAAGGCTAGTGGAGGGATGGGGCAGGTGGTGTCCCAGGTGCAACAGTAAAGCCATCATGGTAACTTGCAGCGCCACTAACACAACCTGGCAGCTTCCCCACTCATCAGAATTGATGACCCAAGTCTCTGTGAATTAGTCAAGTTGCTTCCACTATCTGAACTAGTGTGTGTGTGTGTGTGTATGTGTGTGTGTGTGTGTGTGTGTGTGTGTGTGTGTGTGTGTGTGTGTGTGTGTGTGTGTGTGTGTGTGTGTGTGTGTGTGTGTGTGTATGTGTGTGTGAGTACACATACTGTGGCCTGGACTGTGACTCGACTCTGCATCCACATATATGTGAGCACACACACACATACACACACAAAATATAAACGGAGTGATAGGGGAGGAGAGTTCTCAAACATCTACATTTAAATTCGTTAACAAATTGGCTTTTCAATGATCGTTTACGAGGGGGAGTCTCGTTTTCTCGTTACACCTTCCCCAACCTTTATTTTTACCCTTTACAAGCCATCTTAGCTGTGGTTTAATTCTGAGAAACAGTTAGGCAAGAGTTATTGCTAAGTGGATATTGTAGGTTTCCGCGGGTGCTAAAGACGTGTCGTTAGGTGTACAGCCGTGCAAAAATATTAGCAGAGGTGGTTAATGTATAATACGGGAATATTGTCTTGTTTTGGGGAGGGGTAGCTGGTTCATGATACGCGCGTCTGGTAGTGTTTGAGAGAGCGAAGCTTACATGAATGTTGTTAAGGATAGCTTGTGTATCCTATAAACGTATTAAGGATAGCTTTTGTATCCTACACGAGAGTTATGGATAGTTTATGTATCCTACATGAATTTTAAGGATAGATTAAAAAAAACCATACCACGGGCGGGATTTGAACCCGTGGTCAGAGAGTCTCAAAACTCCAGACCGTCGCGTTAGCCACTGGACCAGCTAGCCACAATATGGTTCGTCCAACTATGTATATTTCTACACCATAGGAAGGTTAGCATAGGCCACCACTGTGACCACAAATGCAAGTTTTTACAGACGAATCTCCAGCTAGCATGGCCGTGACGAACTCTAGCTCAAGTCCCCTCAAAGCCGTCAACATGACTCACGAAATCGTAATGACACGATTGCAAACAAACCATACCACGGGCGGGACTTGAACCCGTGGTCAGAGAGTCTCAAAACTGTGGTCACAGTGGTGCCTATGCTAACCTTCCTATGGTGTAGAAATATACCTAGTTGGACGAATCTTATTGTGGCTAGCTGGTCTAGTGGCTAACGCGACTGTCTGGAGTTTTGAGACTCTCTGACAGCGGGTTCAAATCCCGCCCGTGGTATGGTTTGTTTGCAATCGTGTCATTACGATTTCGTGAATCATGTTGACGGCATTGAGGGGACTTGAGCTAGAGTTCGTCACGGCCACGCTAGCTGGAGATTCGTCTGTAAAAACTTGCATTTGTTGTCACAGTGGTGCCTATGCTAACCTTCCTATGGTGTAGAAATATACCTAGTTGGACGAACCATATTGTGGCTAGCTGGTCCAGTGGCTAACGCGACGGTCTGGAGTTTTGAGACTCTCTGACCACGGGTTCAAATCCCGCCCGTGGTATGGTTTGTTTGCAATCGTGTCATTACGATTTCGTGAGTCGAGTTAAGGATAGTTTGTGTATCCTACACGGGTGTTAAGGATAGCTTTTGTATCCTACACGAGTTTTATGGATAATTTGTGTAACCTACACGAATTTTAAGGGTAGCTTTCGTAACCTACATGAATGTAAAGGATATCTTGTGTATCCTACACGAGTGTTAAGGATAACTTGTGTATCCTACACAAGCGAAATGTGAAATGTTCTCCTTAGAATTATTCTTAAGAATAAGGCTTGTTTCGTAGTAACTTTGGCTTGGGTTAC
>NC_091351.1:2745000-2787500 GCF_038502225.1 Cherax quadricarinatus | reverse complement strand
AATATCCTAAAACCAGTGTGTCATCGACAAACAGCAACTGCGACGCCTCGCATATTACATCAGGTTCATGAATTCTTAAAGAAGTCGTACCTCTCCCTAACACCCTGCATTCATTTACGGAATTATATACCATATCTAAGATCCTCTTTCATTATATTTCTTTTCCTTCCTACGTTCCCTGACCTGAGCCCAACAATTCTCGTAAACTCTTCTTACACTCGTAATAACTTATGAAATATTCCATACATCTGCAACATTAGATTTATTGTTCCCTTACGTTTTAATACTCACGACATGCATATATACTTTATCCACGCATCCCCTTTCCTTCTTAATAATATTATTATTATGTATGCATGAAAAGCACTAATCCCTGGGGTTCATACAGCGCCTGGGGAATAAGATAATCACGTTTGATCCAAGTAAAGGGAGGGTCCCTCAAATTTCTTATGTCAAGAGCCTTTCAACAGCATCAAGGGGCACCTCTCGAGGGATTCCCTCCGTGTGCTCACCCTGGACCTCTGCAGATCTCTATCTCTCTCCGTCTCTCTCTCTCTCTCTCTCTCTCTCTCTCTCTCTCTCTCTCTCTCTCTCTCTCTCTCTCTCTCTCTCTCTCTCTCTCTCTCTCTCTCTCTCTCTTTCCAGTGCACGTCGTGGAGTCCATGGCTTCGGAGAAGTAAATAAAAAAGCTTCAAGGAAGAATATTTGGATTGAAGCCATTTGAATATTCCACTTCTCCTACCACCCCATCTTCTTTTTTCCCAATATATACATAGATATATATATATATATATATATATATATATATATATATATATATATATATATATATATATATATATATATATATATATATATATATATATATATATAATGTGTGTGTGTGTGTGTATATATATACATGTACTAGCTCTGTCCAGACACACGTACCTAACTATGACCAAGAATGTTTTGAAACGTTCGAGGAGACCACAAGTAACCTAACGCGTGTACGTTCATGCCTTGAGTTGCGAGAACAACTCAAATTGTTGTTCAGCTATATTTTTATCAGCTCTTGACTCCAGTTCGCCTTCCACCGAAAAGCAGCTCCTATGTCCAGTATTCTTAACTTAAACCAACACAAAGTGGAACTTTGAAACCCGGTCCCTGGTTTCATCTTGTACCTCTGTAATTTTATGATTGAAACCACAGAACTGGTTTAGAATGCATAATAAATTTATATCAAGTAAGCTCTACAAAGCAAGTTTAAAAGATTCCAAAATCTTTCTTTCCAAAGAGAAATTTCATGATAGGTTTATTCCAGACGCAAATTATGTTACCTATTCCTCGGGATAGAGACAGAATCCCACCTGGGAATCGTTCTTCCTTTCCCACTCCTCTCGTCCTAAACGGTGGAGCCCTGGCGGACCAGTTTTCCGTCCGCTAATGAGGTGATGGTCGCACCGTCGTGTCTCCTGGCCCCAGAGTCACTAATGAAGAGCTAAAGTCATTGAACCCCACCATTAACTGTAGACCCCCAGTCTCTAATTAAGAGCTCCCACTCCTAATCAGGGGCCCCCATTGCTAATCAGAGATTTCCACCGCTCATCAGGGGCCCCAGCCCTCATCAAGGCTTAATCTCGCAGGACTCGTCAGATCCCCTGTTCGAATCTGATCAAATATTAGATGACTGACCTGTGTCTACGGCCGAAATCATGCTGGCGACGCTAATTAGACCTAACGTCGCCAGCAGGTCTAAGGCTGAAGTCATGCTGGAGATAGTGGCCTAATGGTGAAGTCAGGCTGGGTACAGTGAAGTCAGGCTGTGAGGGAAAAGTTCAATAGATAGGAGTAGCGAGGGAGTATATAGTAACAATAGTTTCATTGCCGGCTACTTGTTAAGGTAGGGTAAGTCAAGCTCCCACTATTCCCGCCTTTTTCCCCCACCCCAAAAGTGATAGTTTGACTGCCGGCTGCTTGTTAAGGTAGAGTCAGTCTAGCTCCCGCTATCCCTTCCCCTCCTCCTCCCCCCCCCCCGAAAGGTGACGTGCGGGGCTCTGGTCCAAACAGTAATCACTAGACTCACAGCTCCCAGCACTACTGTAAGTACATGCCTGCCTTGTATTCTAGTGGATTTATGGGTTGAAAGTTCACTTCTGACCAACAATAAACTTAGTCTTTTCAGCTTTGCTCTATGTTGACTGTTGTAATAATCACCACATCTTTTAGGTATTGTACTTATCATGGAGAGTGATTATTTAAGCAGTGGGTAACCTGTCTATCTTTTCAGCTTGGATGACAGAGAGGGTCACCTGTCAATCAACGAGAAGAACTGGTGGAGATGGACTAACGTCCTGAGACTTCCCCTTTTTGGATTTAATTACCTGTGCACCTGTATGAAATTGCAGGACGTAACCCCTCGTCATTGCAGCGGTAAAGAACCTGCTTTCCTGTCATCGGGATATAATACTCAAGGCTATACTGTGAAGAACTAGCCAGTGGGTCGTAACCAACACCTGCGACCCCCCCCCCCCATCATCAGCAACGGCTACGATTTCAACAACACAGTGTCACCAACACCAGACACCCCTATATATATTAGCATTAAATTCAGTTATCATTTATATTTTTCATTTTTCATTTTCTTTAATGTAGGATTAACATTTCATATTTAAGTGTTTTATATTTTATATTTTCTATATAATAAAGTGTTTATGTTTGTCTGTTATTATTTCTTTTTCTATTCATTAATTTTCCTGAGGAGAAGCCAGCCTTGGTAATACTGTCTGAAGTTATTACAGGGCTGAGTAAGCCTTCACAAGTGGCGACCTTGCCAGGATACAACTCGACAGAATCAAGATTCAATTCCATCTCGAATCTACCATTGGAACTTCAACGCTGCATACCACAGACAGTTACCACCAGCCATGAGTAATCATTCTCTATGGTAGGACTACGGTACAGGTATTTAAAAGATTTGGTGATTGTTATAGTCTCAATTTATTGTAAGTCAAGTCAGGCAGGATATAATAGTTAATTCTGCCACCTTTCTTGTGAGCTTGAAACACTTTGGAGGATTAGACTCTAGGGACCCGAGATTTTCCAGTGACAATTTGTTTCATTGAGCTCTTTATTATATCAAGGGAACTGTCATAGGACACTCTTGATTTGTTGGTGAGAAGATTGGATGGTCAAGGGACCCCATTCTACTTACTGTTTGCTCGGAGCCGGCATAGAACCCTTCGTTTTAATTAATACATATTGTTTAATTGAAGTAGGGATCGAGCCCTTTCGGTTATTTACAGTTTGAGCGGAGCAGGAATTGAACCCTCCGTTTTCTTTAATACCCGTTTCATTTCCCCTGATAGTTTAAGTTATTCTTGCAAGCATGGAGGAATACCAGTTTTGGATGAACGCTGGAAGTAAGTTAGGAATAACAGGGAAAAATTTAGAATCTTTCATTAGTGCTAAGATCCAGGAAAGACTTCAAAGAGAGAGAATTGAGAGAGAAGAGAGACAGAAAGGGAAAGAGAAGAAGAAAAGGAGAGAGAGAGAATCGAAAGAGAAGAGAAAAAGGAGAAAGAGAACCTTGAAAGACAGGAGAAAAAGGAGAGAGAGAGAATTGAGAGAGAAATCCAAGAAAGGCAGTTAGAAAGAGAAAGAGAAGACAAAAAGGAGCGTGATAGACTTGATCGTGAAGAAAGAGCTAGAGAACGTGAGGAACAGGCTAAAATACGTGAGGAACAGGCTAAAATATGTGAGGAACAGGCTAAAATAAGAGAACTTGAGGAAAGAGCAAAGGATAGAGAAGTTGAGGAAAAAGCTAGAGAACGTGAGGAAAAAGCTAGAGAACTTGAGTTAATAGAGAGAGAAAAGGATCGCGAGCTCGAAAAATCTCGCCTTGAATTAGAGAATAAAAAGTTAACTCTTACACAACAACAATTAGAGGAAGGAGCAATGGAACAACGTGCAGTCAGTGCACATATTCCAACACCTAATTTACCTCCCTTCACAGAGGGGGAAGACATAACTTCATACATTATCAGGTTTGAAAATACCGCTACCCTCTGTGAATGGCCTGCTGACACCTGGGCTACTAGGTTAGGAATGTTATTTTCTGGTACAGCTTTGAATATCTATGCAACTTTGTGGCACGATATTATATGTAATTATAACCTACTGAAGAAGGCAATCCTTAAAGCATACCAAAAAACCACTAATTCTTACAGGAAAGATTTCAGGTATGCCACCTTACAGCCGGGCCAGAATTTTTAGCAGTTACAGGTAACACTCTTTCGTTTGTTCGACTTTTGGATAGAGAGTTCAGGAATTGATCACAGTTATGAATCTCTTAGAGACTTCATGGTTGCTGACCAGTTCCTGACAGCTCTTCCTCACCAGATACGAACATTCATTAGAGAACGTAACCTGATTAAAGCTGAGGAAGTTGCTGAGGCTGCTGACATGTATGCTGAGGCTCACAATTCCTATAAAGACCTAAAGGGATCGAACCCTAAGGGCAAGGGTTCATCAGACCTTAAGAAATCAAAGCCTCTAGTGGAAAGTAAAATGACTTCTTTTATTCCTGTTTGTCATTTGTGTGGTGTTAAGGGACATAAACGTCCAGATTGTCCTTCTAAGAAGGTCCAAAAAGTTGGAAGATGTTTTAAAGACTGTAATGACCAAGCACCCTTCTGTTCAGGAACAGTTAATGGACTTAATGTATCTACCATTTTACGAGACACTGGATGCACATGTATAGTCATTTCTGATAAGCTGTTCCCTAACCTTAAAGAAACTCATTCCTCTGCTATACTTTCAGACTACTTGGGCCGTACGGACACTTTTCATACCATCCGTTGTTACATTAGGTCTAAATGGTTCACAGGTTGGTCTGAAGCCGTACTAGCTCCCATCACTTCTTGCTCTGTACTAATAGGTAATGTAAAAGGTGCCATTCTTCCTTCTGAGGTTGACCTTTCATCGCCAAAGGTGGACATAAGCTTTTCAGATCCTCTTCCTGTAGAGTCAGAGAAGCCCCTTGAAAGTTCAGATGAGACAATGTCTCGTGAGATTCATGTGGGATTAAAAACCATTGATGCTACTCTCGAAAGCGAGGTAGTAGGATCACCGGTTCACTTGTTAGATGAAAATAAAGATATCACCTCCGATACCATAAATGTCTTGACTAGGGCTCAGACCAAAGCCCAGGCTTCTCCTACTGTCCATCCTTTGATTTTCCCTGACTTTAAGCCTTTAGATATATCGAAGGACTCCTTTGTCAATTTACAACGTAATTGCCCTTCTCTTCAGAATTGCCATAATGCCGCTAAACAAAATCAAGTGATCCAAAGGAAAAACTTTTCATATAAATTTGAATATATAAAAGGTATCTTGTACAAGTCAGTATCCAAATTAAATTCAGATGAGATAGACTATTCCATCTTAGTTGTTCCAAGTCAATGCAGAGAGACTATTCTTAAAATGGCTCATGACCTGCCAGTGGCCGGACATTTCTCTCATCGTAAAACCTTAAATAAAATTAGGGAAACCTATTTTTGGCCAAAAATGTCCTCAGATGTCACTACCTATTGTAGATCGTGTAAAGTTTGCCAACTGTAATCCTCCCGAGGTACCAGGCGAGTACCTATGGTCAAAATGCCTATCTTTACAGTACCGTTTGAAAGAGTAGCTATTGACATAGTTGGTCCTTTATCTCCACTTTCATCTGGGGGACATAGATATATATTAACATTAGTTGATTATGCTTCGAGTTTCCCTGAAGCCATACCCTTTAAAGACCATAACCACTACAGAGGTGGCTGAAGCCCTTTTGTCCATCTTCTCCAGAGTGGGCATCCCTAGAGAAATTTTGTCTGACCGTGGGACACAATTCACATCTGACTTAATGCAACATCTATACCAACTTCTGGGAGTGAAGCCTCTCTTCACCACACCCTATCATCCCAGCTGTAATGGGAGGATTGAGCGCCAGCATTCGATTCTCAAGTCCATTTTAAGGAAACTTTGCTCCCTTAAACCTAAGGAGTGGCATCGTTACCTACCCTGTGCTTTGTTTGCCATGAGGGAAGTTCCCAGTGACTCTTTGGGGTTTTCACCTTTTGAACTTCTCTATGGTAGACAGGCAAGAGGCCCATTGTCCATCCTTCATGACTTATGGACTAATGAGGAGGTAAATGCTGAGGTTCAGTCTTCTTACCAGTTTCTCCTTGACCTTAGATCCAAACTTGAGGAGACCTCTGACATAGTTTCGAAAAACTTAAGTTTGTCAATGGACCAGTACAAAACATATTTTGATTCCAAAAGTCAGAGGAGAAGTTTTAAAGTAGGGGATGAAGTTCTTGTACTTTTGCCGATCAAGTCAAATAAATTATTAGTAGCATAGAAAGGTCCATATAAAGTATTAAAAATTTGTGGGAAAGTTGATTACCTCATAGAAGTCAAGGGGAAACCTAAACTTTATCATATCAACATCCTTAAGAAATATTACCGAAGAAATTCGGTTAACTGCCTTAATAACTTTGACTTAGTTTTTCCACACGAACTTGATAAGACAACTGAAGAATGTAAAGTGTGCGTAATTGACACCTCTAACTTAGACTATGATGAAGAACTACATGACTTGGTGACTCTTGACCACTTGGGCGCAACCAACATTAATATTAATGAATCTCTGGATGACCATAAGAGACATGAACTACTTCAATGAGTGAGTAACTTTTCAGACGTCTTTACTGATATTCCAGGTGTTACCTCCACGGTAGTCCATAAGATTGACTTAGTGACGGACAATCCTATCAAACGAAAATTATACCCAGATCCAGTTCACCTTAGGGATGCATTTGACTGAGAGGTAGACAAATTATTAAAACTAAAGATCATTGAACCTTCAGTATCTTCATATTGTTCACCAGTAGTCATGGTTAAGAAGGAGGATAATTCATATAGACTTGCTATTGACTTCAGAGGCCTTAATGCTATAACTCGGTGGGATGCTGAGCCTATGCCCTTAATAGATAGCGATCTACACAAATTTTATGACTCTTCCTTCTTTTCAGAGATTGATATTGCACAGGCATATCATCAAGTAATGTTAGATCCTTCTTCTAAGCAGTACACCGCTTTTCCTACACACCAAGGACTGATGCAATATGGAACTATTCGGTTTGGTAACTGCCTGTGCTACCTACGTGAGACTGGTAATATGCCAAATGTTTCAGTTTATTTTGATAACATTTACGTAATGACATCCACGTGGGGCGAACATATCTAAACATTAACATCAGTTTTGCGTAGGTTATGCTCACATGGCCTCACTGCCAAGCCGAAGAAATGCTTCCTTGGGTATAACAAGATTAGATATCTTGGACTGATACTTTCTAATAACTCTCTGCAGCCTCTCCCCAGTAAGATCAAAGCTTTATTAGAATTTAAATTCCCCAAAACCAAGAAGCTCATGCGTAGCTTTCTTGGTTCTGTAAATTTTTATGCACGGTTTATCCCGAACCTTACTGATCTTACAGGCATCTTATCCGACTTCCTTAAAAAGTCTGTGAAGGAACCTCTTGAACTTTCCGACGTAGCTCGGGAAAAGTTTAATGAGATTAAAAGTATCTTTTCGAAAGACCCTATACTTAAGATTCCAGATATTAATAAAACATTTTGTTTAAGAACTGATGCCTCCAATACTGGCTTAGGTGCAGTGTTACTACAATACCATGATGGTACTCCCTTCCCTGTATGCTTCCTAAGCAGGAAACTCCTTCCCGCAGAAACAAGATACTCCACAATAGAAAAGGAATGTTTAGCCCTTGTGTGGGGTATCTCCAAACTTAAATTTTATTTGCTGGGAAAAGAATTCATTTTAGAAACGGACCACAAACCTTTGATATACCTAGAAACTTTTAAGGGAACCAACAGTCGCCTCTTGAGGTGGACATTGGCACTCCAGGCTTTTAAGTTCCATATTTTGTATATCAATGGTTCATCCAATTATTTCTCTGACTGGTTAAGTCGTGACAGTCAGTAGAAGATTTGTTGCCTTACGCGACTTCCACATGTTAGAACTTTTTCCTCGCCTATTCTTCTTATACTCCTTGACTATAAGTCTTGGTAAGGGGGAGTGTGAGGGAAAAGTTCAATAGATAGGAGAAGCGAGGGAGTATATAGTAACAATAGTTTCATTGCCGGCTACTTGTTAAGGTAGGGTAAGTCAAGCTCCCGCTATTCCCGCCTTTTTCCCCCACCCCAAAAGTGATAGTTTGACTGCCGGCTGCTTGTTAAGGTAGGGTCAGTCTAGCTCCCGCTATCCCTTCCCCTCCTCCTCCCCCCCCCCCGAAAGGTGACATGTGGGGCTCTGGTCCAAACAGTAATCACTAGACTCACAGCTCCCAGCACTACTGTAAGTACATGCCTGCCTTGTATTCTAGTGGATTTATGGGTTGAAAGCTTCACTTTTGACCAACAATAAACTTAGTCTTTTCAGCCTTGCTCTATGTTGACTGTTGTAATAATCACCACATCTTTTAGGTATTGTACTTATCATAGACAGTGATTATTTAAGCAGTGGGTAACCTGTCTATCTTTTCAGCTTGGATGACAGAGAGGGTCACCTGTCAATCAACGAGAAGAACTGGTGGAGATGGACTAACGTCCTGAGACTTCCCCTTTTTGGATTTAATTACCTGTGCACCTGTATGAAATTGCAGGACGTAACCCCTCATCATTGCAGCGGTAAAGAACCTGCTTTCCTGTCATCAGGATATAATACTCAAGGCTATACTGTGAAGAACTAGCCAGTGGGTCGTAACCAACACCTGCGACCTTCCCCCCCCCCATCATCAGCAACGGCTACGATTTCAACAACACAGTGTCACCAACACCAGACACCCCTATATATATTAGCGTTGAATTCAGTTATCATTTATATTTAATGTAGGATTAATATTTCATATTTAAGTGTTTTATATTTTATATTTTCTATATAATGAAGTGTTTATGTTTGTCTGTTATTATTTCTTTTTCTATTCATTAATTTTCCTGCGGAGAAGCCAGCCTTGGTAATACTGTCTGAAGTTATTACAGGGCTGAGTAAGCCTTCACACAGGCTTAGTACAATGAAGTCAGGTTGGGTGCAATGAAATCAGACTGGGGATAATAGGTTTGAGATCGATTCTGAAGATTGCAGATATAAAACCGTCATGCTGGAGGAAGCGGGTGTAATGCAAACGTCTTGTCAAATATTATATTTTACTAGCTTGTTTAATAGATTATCTTTGTTATGATAAGATTATATGCTTTATAAATGCAGTCGCAGAAAACAGCTGACATAAAATTCAGTCTGGTCTAAATATCATTAGTATTCCACGATACCATGAACCCAATAAGTTTAAACGTCAAATGCAATTGACTTTAATGCAATTTCAAGCTTTGTATTTCTGTCGTGTGGGGGTTCGTAACGTGGATTGGGTAATAAACCCTCACGTCGGATGTTATCGTGCGTATATTAGATGGAATATATAGGAACGCCAGGCCTGACCTGTCTCCTCTCTTACTCTCTGCTTGAACTGCCTTACTGAGTGCCTCAGAGGACGAGCGGCATTCAAATCATACTAGGTCAGCAGTAACGGTCAGTGATATAACAGCCAGTGATTCACGTAGTGATACTACTGGTAACTGATACTACTGGTAACTGACACTACTGGTAACTGATACTACTGGGATTTTCACTTCACCAAGAACCCGCTGATTGGAGAGCAACGTTATGATGACGTATCAGTTCGTCCTGGACCAGCGGTGAATTGTTTCACCCACGGTATTGTGACTTTTCATTATATATATTTCGAGGTAACCATCAAATGTCAGTAAACAAAACGATGGAAATGTTCAAGCTATTCACTTATATACATACACTCCGAAATAAACATTATATGTGTATACACTTAGAGACATCTCTCTATGTTTGTATATGTGTTTTATATATATATATATATATATATATATATATATATATATATATATATATATATATATTGTCCATGGGGAAGTGGAATAGAATTCTTCCTCCGTAAGCAATGCGTGTTGTAAAAGGCGACTAAAATGCCGGGAGCAAGGGGCTAGTAACCTCTTCTCCTGTATATATTACTAAATGTAAAAGGAGAAACATTCGTTTTTCCTTTTGGGCCACCCTGCCCTGGTGGGATACGGCGGATGTGTTGAAAGAAAGAAAGAATATATATATAAATATATATATGTATATATATATATATACATATATATATATATACATATATATATATATATATATATATATATAAATGTTCACATAGAATATAAATATAGGGGGTGGTAGGAGAAGAAAATATTCAAACAGCTCCGGGGAGAACCTTGAGTTTTCCCTGAGGTACGTTTATTGTCTTCTCTGAGGATGAGGGTCCCCATTCCAGCTATAGAGGTGGTACTTCCCTATATTTTCTATAAAAAAAAAAAAAAAAAAAAAAAAAAAAAAAAAAAAAAAAAAAAAAAAAAAAAAAAAAAAAAAATATATATATATATATATATATATATATATATATATATATATAACACAGAGAGATGGGTCTCTCTAAGTTTATACACACTTGACAAATTCATTTTAATCCATATTCTAGTGGTCAAAATATTTTTGACTGGTGGTGAACAGGTTACATGCAGCCTTAATGGCCCTCGTGTAGTTAACAGTCTTAAAATTCAGTTACCAATTAATATATATTATTTAATGATTGAATAAACTAAATGTACATATGTATTTACAAGCACTACACAAGACATATAGATAGAGTAGAGAATGTTTGGGTAAGCAGCTGGAGTGGATAATTGGTGTGAGAGTTTGTGGTTGAGTTACCCAGACGGGTGGGTTGAGAGATCAGTCCTGGCTAGGCCAGAGCGAACCATCCATTAATTGGAGTCGAGGTGAGTGAAGCCGTGACATTGGGGAGGCAGCTGAGTGGTATGTCAGGATGTCAGTCAGAGGGGATCATTGGGATGTTAGGAAACAGTATATAATTGTTGAGTAAAAAGTATGTCCATTTTAGGTAGAGGGTATATTCACACTGGGTATATTAACCCAGCCATAGGAAGGTGGAGCCCAACCGTAAAGTGAACTTTTAGGAACCTTCCAAATTTGTGATGTCAGTTTGTGCGCTCCGAACCAAACATTAAGCGAGTCCTCATGTATTCCCCCACACGTTCCTTAACCTTCCTCCCCACGCATACCTTTACATACCTTCCATCCACGCCATCTAACCCCTCCAAACACTCCTTCACCTTCAGTACATCCGATTTGAAAAAATGCAATAATCAAAACGAAGAAAGCCAGTGTGAATTTAATGATACAGCTAACAATAAACCACAAGTACAGAATTATTAATAATTATTTTTAATAATTATTATTAATAATTATTAATAATTCAAGTAATTGTGCTAGACTAGGATTCATAAGGCATGAAATAAATCGACAGTCACCGAAATAAAAAGATAAGACACGTCTTGAGCTACCATAATAAATGTAATTTGATGGACATTGACATCGTGCCACGAGTTGCTTTGGGAAAGGCATGTCCCAAGCGTTGAAATGCCTATTTCATCAGGCCATCCAAATCCTTCCAATAGGTCAGCAACTTCTTTCAACCCTTGTTTCTCAGACAGATTTCTTACAATTTCATAATGGGGCCATTTTACCTTCTTCGTTATTGCAAAGATTTACTTATTTCCTGTAATCACAGGAATTCGGTATATGACGCTCCTGTTAGCTAGTTTCATTTCATGAAGGACTAACTATCGCAGGGTTTGTTAATGACTGGTTGAACAAGGCAAACAGATCAAACAGGCATAGCACTGTTTGATGACAGTGAGCAGCATGATAGGCTGACCTTGTTGTAGAAGCAACAGTTGCCGCTCTTCAGTGATCATTATCAAGAATCTCTCCAACGTAGGATGTTGCCATTGACGTTATAGCAGAGGACACCCCAGGTAATGAATCGGTGGAAGCATTATTCATCTGGTTGGGAGATTTTTCCCATTGTCACTTTCAGAAAAAGGTGGATTCCTCTTTACTCCATCTGTGCCAGTACGCGCTTGAAACAGTGAAATAATAGTACCATGGAATGATTCTGTAGAGGTTGCTGCCGATGGATTATGAAAGACATTGTCCACTGCTCCAACAATAGTCCCCGGAGAAGACTAGGTGGAACAATTACTTCATTAGCAAATTGCTTAATCACAGTAGGCTTATCTTCTAAAGGTACAGTACCCGATGATACTTCACAGCCTGGTCTGGTTAACTCAACAACAAGCTGGCTGCTCCTGAGCTATAAATGAATACAAACCCCAAGGTAGACTTGTAAAGAAATCTCGGTGCAATTTGTCTTTGTTTTCTTTATGCAGTGGAAGTAAACAATCTGAACAATACTGAGTTTCCTGCTTTTCATCAGAGATCTGCACAAGTGTCTCATTTATCAGCTTACAGGAACTGGTGAAGGGGTCGCTTGGTGCCAACCACCTGTTCACATAGCATAGGATGCAGGACTGTGGGTCAACGCTTGATCGCCAGCTTAATCGAGGTTCAGTTTGGGATACTCAAGATGACGTTGCTTTCACCAGCTTGTCCTGGTGGAAACTTCAGCGGCATTTTTCTGTGCCGTTTACATGGCACCTATCATCATCAGCATGGAAGGCATCAAGAAATGAAACAAATGCTTTACTGTGGCCTTCTTGCTCCTGCCAAGAGCTGTGCGCCTCTATTTATGTTTGAAATTTCCTAGGCAGTTGATGCAGCGAGACGAGACCACACAGCAAGGGGTTCTGGAAAAAATATTTAAATTAACTAAAAAATCAACAATAAATAATAAAAAGACAAAGATAAATATGCCATACTACACTTACCTAGAAGTGATTTACCAGATTTGAAATCATTTAGCCTGGAAGGTTCCATTATTCCTTCATCAACCTTCCATTTCCTCCCCTCCATCAATTCGTTTTTGATCTATATGTGTAATGGAAGTGGAACTCCACTGTGGGTCCGCTTCCAAAGGCGAAATAAAAACTCATTTCATCACTTCGTTGCTGTAATCTGCTTTTAATCACAACGGTCATAAATGACTTGTCAGTTACTGAACTCCAAAATAAAGAAAATGAGGTACACCAGAAATTATCCATATAAGTTTTGACCATGAAAATCAAACAACCAAGACACACATGACCGTTTCACTATCTGTCAACCCGCTATGGGAAGATGACCATCTCCAGGATGACCCAGTTTAAGCCTAACTTCTGCCAACCTTCCAGACTGATGTGAGGGGTCACAAGCAGGAACAGACACCGCTTGAGTCAACCTTCACAAGCTTGGCAAATCACATCTAAGGAAGTCTCAGCCACAATAAGAAAATTACTTAGCACCAACAAGAGAGAGGGCAAGATATAAATAATTGTTAACTTAGAAAAAATTGGTGATAATAGGATAAATTAAAAAAAAAATCACAGTGTACGGATTTTTCCAAAAGCACTTGCTCTTCCACACACACACACACACACACACACACACACACACACACACACACACACACACACACACACACACACACACACACACACACACAAACGCCACTCAACTTTTGCACTTTCACACCTGTATCTTTCCACTACACACTTGGCACTCCACATCTGCCTCTTCTCCACATCCACCTATAACTCCACACCTGAGCCTCCATTGGATTCTTACTCATGGTAGGTTCCTCATCTAAAGTTAATGATCCGGTTGATGAACTGTTCGTTGAGGTGTTGACTCGAGTATGCTGAGGAGAGAGTGAGAGCGAGAGAGAGAGAGGAAGGGAGAGTGAGAGGGAGGGGTAGTGAGAGGAAGAAAGAGTGAGATGAAAGAGAGAGAGAGAGAGAGAGACATACACACATAGTCTGACATCACTTGTGAAAGAAGCTTCTGAAACAATACAATAGCAGAAGTGGTAGAGCCAACGTTGTTGATATCGGCCCTTAACAGGGAACGACTAACTTGCCGGAGTAACTACTAAACTACACTTGTAATTGCCGTCGTTAGCAGTTACGTACCCTCGTAAAGTGTTGTCGTTGGAATGAAAATTGGCCTAGGATATTTTACCGTCGAGTAATTTGAAACAACGGCTAGCTGAAGTAATAGCACCCAGGCGAGTGTTTAACAATTAACACTGACCGCAACTCTGTGTCAATTGCCGCATGAACGAGGCCTTGTCCACCTCCTTGTTCCGGTGGGGTGGTGATAAATGCCACGTCTAGATGGCTCCACCTGTCCGGTAACCAGCATTTATTTCTCGTTTATGGTGACTCAACACTCCCGAGTCCTCTGATATTTTTGCTTCACTTGGGAGCGCCAAAATGTAAGTAGTGTTTTCGTGTGCATTTTGTGGGTAAAATGAAAGTGATATAGTTCTTGTTTTGCTGCCTCAGATGTGTTTCTTTAAGGGTAAAAGGAGGTTAAAGGGATAAAATTTTAGTGTTAAGATCAACTCTCAGTTGCATCCATCACTACTACACGGGACCTGAGTAAGAGTTGGGACTCCAGGGCAAGCAGCTTGTGCCTCACCTCTTTGCCTCTGCTGCATACTGTTACCGTTGTGCCTAATAAGCCGAACTTGCCGAATAGGTCGGATTTTTCCGATTTTTTACAGACTGATATATTTTTTTCATTGACATTGATATAATAATTTTTATTTTCGGACAAAACCTATCTTAGAAACCTCATCTAACCTAACTTGAACTAACGTAAATATTTTTAGCTAAATTCTTCTATATATACATAATAGGTAGAGTTACACTCATTTAATATTACTTAAAATCAATGATATATTTTTTCCGTTATGTTCAAATTGATTTTCGCAGATTTATAGCAAAAAAATCACTTTTACTCTGCTTATTAGGCCGAAAACAGCCTTCTCATTTAGGCCTAACTCCCCATTTCGACATATTACTATATGGCGGCTTAACCAGCATTCCATTTATTTTCCCCTACTTATATTAACTTATTTGAAAAGCAAAACAAATGAAGCTTCACAAAAATTAATGCAATGTAAGTGCGGTGTATAGATTACCTAGAACCTGCTTTGTGAGGGGAAGGAGCGAATTGTGTGTGTTTTGTGGAACGCCAGAGAGTCAATCAGTGGCGGATTTACATTTTTGGGGCCCTTAGGCTTAAACTGTTATGGGGGAACCCCTTTGCAGCTCCTACTTATACACTAGACCCAAATATTTTGAGCGGTGTAAACTGAAGTTGCTTCTGGGGCCCCTCCTAGATTAGGAGCCCGGAAGCATAAGCTTCATTAGTTTCACAGTTGATCCGCCCCTGAACTCGATCCTCCAATGTCCCAGACGGGAGTGTAGAATGTCATCACCCAGCTAGATCATCAGGTATATTAATTAAATTTTAAAACCACACGTTTGTTACTGTGTTCACTTGTAAACTGATCCCCACATCTCTCTGACCAGAGGCGCTAGTGTAACCATTCAACTACCTTGAGAAGGAGCGATGTCGGAGGCTCGTCCTTCCTAGGAGTGTTAGGACTAACCTGTTCAAACTCGTTTACAACCACGTTATTACGATTTCGCCAGTCACTTTTAATAATAATAATAATAATAATAATAATAATAATAATAATCTTCATTTCTACAAGTATATGTACTAGGTATACAGGCCTAGATGACATCAATGACATACAACGCAAAGCAATTCGGCCAAATTAGCTTATTTTTGTCCCCAGAATGAGACCCACGCCAGTCGACTAACAACCAATTACCTATTTACTACAAGGTGAACATGGACAGCAGGTGTCTTAAGGAAACACGTCCTAATGCTTCCACCCGTACCGGTACCGGTAGCGTCCTCTTAAATCCCGCACTGCCACTACTCCTCAGTCGTCGCTCTAAAGCCTCGTGTTCTCAAAGCCCTATGACGGCTATAATGTACTTCTCGGGAAAGGAAAGCTCGACTTTCTCGGAGAGTGCTGCAGTTAGAATAATTTTTATGTAGCCTTTCTCCGGACGCCAGAGTTAGTGTGTCTAAATATTGCAGAGCATGTTGATGTGTTTGCAACGACAGCAACATTAAACATTGCGACTTGGTTGGTTTTCTTAAGAGGGGAGTTGCAAATGGGCTGGATGACCACTGTTGCTAGCCTAGCAGAGAACGGCCATTTTACTGACAGACAACTAGCGTTTTTTTTTTATGCAGACAGCAAGCCTTTTTGCTGTCAGACATTTTGTCAGACGTTTTTGCTGTCAGCCTTATTGTCAGCGAGGTTTTTGTTAACAAAGCTAAAATTTTACTGGATGACAGCTGGCCTTTTTAATTGGCTGCAAGCCTTTTATCAACATACAAGAAGGATTTTCTTGGCAAGGGGCAAGCCTTTCGCTGAAAAAAAGATATCAAAGGCTTAACAAACAGCAAGCCTTTTATTAACAGACAGCAGACAGAAAACCTTACATTGGCAGAGTGAGCCATTTATCGATAGACAGCAAGCCTTGACAGCCGTTGACTTGACAGACAGCTAACCTTAAAATACAGACAAATAATCCTTCTCAAAGAATAAAAGAAAAAGTCACAGTACCGAGGCTGGAACAATTCACTAAAAAAAAAAAAATCCCTGATTGCGAGAGCCCCATGACGACGTTTCAGTCCTTTCTGACCGAAACGTCGTCGTAAAGTTCCTCTCCTAAGAGTGTTTGGCAAAGAAATAACCTTTCTCTAGAAAAAATAACGAGCACCTTTAATGGCCTACTATGAACCTTTTACTGGCAGCCAACGAGCCTGTCATCGGCAAAGAGCGAGCCTTGACTGAGAGCCTTTTCATGAGTCTTTGAGCCGAGCAATTTCCCCCCATGTTAAAGCCTCCCGCGAGAATTTGATATCCATTAAATATCCAATAAAAACACGCTTTCACTGCCCAACTTTGGCGGTAAATATTCAATTCCGGGGTAAAAGAAAAATGCAATTAAAACGCGCCGTGGATAAGCCCGTTAGCTTCAAGGAAAAGGGAAATGAGCTCAAAATGCCGAGTGAAATATTCGACAGTCACAATTTTTTTTTTTTTTTTTTTTTTGGTAAAGTATTTTTAGCCACATTTTTTCCGATACATTGAACCGGAAACCTAGATTCTAACTCTTTTTGGCCATAACTTTAGAGATGTTTGTTATTATATGTGGTAAGTTAGCAAGTGTGGAGTCTTGTAACTCCTTGAGGATCACAACATGGAGATGACCCGGACCAGGACCCGTCCTGGCGACCCGGATCAGGACGCGGTCTGGCGACCCGGATCAGGACCCGTTCTGGCGACCCTGACCAGGACCCGTTCTGGCGACCCGGATCAGGACCCGTTCTGGCGACCCTGACCAGGACCCGTCCTGGCGACCCTGACCAGGACCAGTTCTGGCGACCCTGACCAGGACCCGTCCTGGCGACCCGGATCAGGACCCGTTCTGGCTACCCGGATCAGGACCCGTCCTGGCGACCCTGACCAGGACCCGTCCTGGCGACCCAGACCAGGACCCGTCCTGGCGAACCTACCTGAACCTGTGGCACGAGAGCACTTAGCGCAGAACAGACCGCTATCGTAGAGAACGTTTCGCTCTTAGCGTAGAGAATTCCTCTATTTTAGGTGACGTTTCGCTTTGTGTAGAGCTTCATCAATTCGTCAGTTGCAGAAACACACAGGCTGAGGTTACAGAAAATTGTTTCGACGATTTAAACCGACCTAAACAAGTCAGTTACAGGGAAGAAACGTTGGGTAAATTAAGAGTTTCCAGTAACTGAAATTTGTGTGCCTATTACATACAACCTATCAGTATACATATACCATGTTTATGTATACTGCACCGACAATTAGACGCGTAAAACACATATGCAACATCTAGGTGTCTTGACTGTCGAGACGTATCGGCTGCATAACAGGCTTTTTCACCGAGAAATGTGCATATCTGTCCTTATGTTTACCTGGAGTTTACCTGGAGAGGATTTCGGGGGTCAACGCCCCTGTGGCCCGGTCTGAGACCAGGCCTCATGATAGATCAGTGTCTGATCAACCAGGCTGTTACTGCTGGCCGCACACAAGCGTATTTGTGTGTGTAAATGCAAGGAATGTATCTGCTTGTATAAACACCGAGAGGTATGTATCTTTGTATATACGTTAAAAGTAACCCACAGAACGGAGGATGCGTACCCATGATAAGCCAGTCCTAAACCCAGCAAGTCAGTGCGTTATCTGTCTGTAGATACAGAGAGGTGCGGGTATCTGTTTCCACACAGAGAGGTGTGTATCTGTGTGTATATACACCAAGAAGAATACATCTCTGTGCTTACTTACACCTTGAAGTGTATGTAAGCACTGAAAGTGTAATTTATTCCCTGGCATTAGTATGTAAGTGTCTTGATGTTGGTATCAAGGCGGTTTGCAGCCTTCAATGACCCTCGTGTAGGCGACAGGATTGAAACCTCACAAACTAAACAAACACCTGAAATCGATGACCTCTGCGGGATCAGTGCTTCTTCATGCATATAACATTTATAATAAAGCGATCGTTTGACACTCGGTGATCCCACGAGTGAGGTAACGTTATTGACTGAAGATTGAGACACTTATGCAACATATGGGAATCTTAATTAAGGAAATGTTTCTTTAATAAAGATTCCCATATGTTGCATAAGTGTCTCAATCTTCAACTTGTCGGTTTCCAAACCATTTGTCACAACGTTTTTGACTATTGTCCGAAAGTGAGAAGAGCTCTCTGTGTGTGGGTGCTATTTCTCAAATCTCTATCTATTTTTATATAAACACACACACACACACACACACACACACACACACACACACACACACACACACACACACACACACACACACATATATATATATATATATATATATATATATATATATATATATATATATATATATATATATATATATATATGTCTTAGATGGTTTGGTCTTACAGCACTGGAAGTTTCTTGATTAAATTCCTAGGCCCAAGTTTGACCAGGTTTTATATCCCGGATTGTGGAGCAAAGAGTTAATCATTTTGTTTGTTGTGAAGTTGATTGCCTCGCTCAAAACTTTCTTAAATGTTCCATTGTTACATTTTTGCTTCGTTGTTTCCTCGTGAGTCGCCTCTCTTTATTTTTTTGTTCTTCTGGCTCTCTCTCTTTCTCTCTCATTTCTAGAGAATGGTGTGGTCCAAGGGACTAGGAGTCAGTGGTGAGGTCCAGAGGTCAAGAGATCAAGAGGTCAAGAGAAGTTTCTCGTCCCCAGCAAATACAGCTCTGAGAGCTCACTTGAAAGTGAAGCTTTTGAGCCGTGCTTGACCACGCTCAGAGCTCCAAACATGTTTAAGAACTTTCCCAAAGAGGGGAAAAAGAAGGCAGATTAGATGAGGCTTCAGTTTGTTGTAAAGAGGGCGAGGACAGACAAGTTCTTGAAGGCTTCTCGAGGCAAGGGTTCCTGACCTTCATTCCCTAAGAAATGTTCCTTGTTGCCGGTGACGGGCTCTTGATTCAAGGAGCTGAACCTGCCCTCCCCTTCCTTGGATTGAACCTGAATAGCCCATAGAGATTTACCGCTTCCCCATGAATGTAATAAAACTCCAAGTAACAATGCATCATCGAGAAAATACATCTTTGTGACACTCAGTATGAGTCAACCAGGTACTCCTGTTGGTCCCTTTCTTGGCTTCGAGTGGGATGGCTTGGAGTGGGATGCTTAGCAGTGGAATGTCTGGAAGTGAGATACCTTGATGGGGGATGTCTGGAAGTGGGATGTCTATAGGGGGATGCTTGGTGGTGGGATACCTTAAAACGGGATGCCTTGTAGCGTACTTTGAAATGGGATTCCTTGACGTGAAATTTCTTGAAGTGGCATTCTAGTGAAAATTCTTCAAGGGGGATGCAGGTGAAGGACTTTTGGTCCAAGGAATTGAAACTACCCTCCCCTTGGGTTGAGCGTTTCCCCATATATATATATATATACATATATATATATATATATATATATATATATATATATATATATATATATATATATATATATATATATATATATATATATATAAATATATATATATATATATAGTTTTAATTCCTATCCCATCTGCCTTCTCCACCTGCCGCTTTGGCATTCACTGGGACGGAGTGTTGTCATTGAGGCAAACAGTAAAAAGATAGAATGAAGGAAGGAGGTGAATTAATGACCCGAGACTAACGCTGATCGCTGATGGTGCGGATCAATTAGCAGTGACGCAGCCAGACACTGATAAGATATTCTTCACCTGGGCTCCCACCAGTCTGTCTTCTGCACCTCCTGCCTCAGAGAGAGGGATGACAGAGATCTCTTTAACTCTACAGATCCTGCTGGTCTTCAACACGCTATTCCGTTTTAAAATATTATGATTATATAAGTGTATGTGTGTGTACGTGCTAACCTAATATTGGTTACAGGGGTCGAGTCTCTGCTCCTGGCCCTGCCTCTTCGCTAGCCGCTACTGGGTTTACTGGGTTAAGTACGTAAGGTACCAGCTTCTACCACTTAGCTGTTTGGATCATTCCAGTTCCTGGCTTCTCTGAAGTTAAAGAAGCATTTCCTAACATCCCTGCAGCTCATCTGCGAATTTAACTTCCAGCTGTGCCCTAGTGTACCTGAGTGCCGCCTCTCATAAACAGATTCGCTTTGTCTAACCTTTTAATGCCTTCGGTATTTCTTAATCATATCACTTCTGGTTCTTATGTCCTCTACTGTCGTTAGGTTCACTTCTCTAAGAATGTGCACACCTAAATCTGCTTAGACATCTGTAAAATTATCTCCGTGGTATTATCCTGCATGTTTGTCTGAGCTAAGAGATGTTTACCAGAGCGTGGATGCCAGGGGCAGAACACTGTGTGTACCTCCAGCACACATGGGACTCCAGCAACGTTTGAGATCTCAGCCTCAAATTTCCGTTCCAGTGAGCTCGTTCTCGGCCTCTGTATTCTCCCGGATATAAGTGGATTTTAGCAATTGGTAAATGTTTTATTTTCTTCTGAGTCAACACGCTAAGAAACTCAGGGACACTGGGGTCATCTAAGAATTTTTTTTTTTTGCAGATAGCTAGTTTTTTTTTTGGGGGGGCGGGGGTTAGTTTCTAAGTGTACATAATATTGACTTTGCAGCAAAATGCACACGTAAATAATCGAAGAGACCAGTTAACTGGAATTCGGAGTCATCGGGCTCTTTGGGAACTACCAAGTAATTTCCGATCAAGTGGGGGATAAATGTTAATACCTGAGCTACTATCAGTTGGACAATGATCCTACCTGCGTGAGACACTCTTGCAACATTAGGGTATCTTGATTCTGGAAACGTTTCGCCACACTGGGGCTTCTTCAGTCTAATGCAGAAAAAGGTGGAATAAGAGAGGAAGTTTGCGGTAATCAGTCTCTCAGGCTTGAGTCGATGTGTTCAGTCCATCAGTCCTGACAAAAGTGCAGCATATATGCTGCACTTTTGTTAGGACTGTGGAGGCCAAAGTGCTCTTCAAATTCCATAACTACTTAGCTACATTTGCGCTCATTCTTTGTCTCCAAAACCAGATGTTAGGAAGTCATTAAATAAAGTATTCACTCTAAATAGATAATGAAAACATACCGTCCGTCTGTCTGTTTCTGTCTGTCTGTCTGTCTCTCTCTCTCTCTCTCTCTCTCTCTCTCTCTCTCTCTCTCTCTCTCTCTCTGCCGAGTTTCAAGCCCTCTGTATCATATGCTATTCATTTACAAGCTCTTATCTACTCTCTCGTTGCCTCTCTTCCCTTTTATATCTATACTGTCACGTTTTATTTCACCGAGTTCTGCCACTTCATAGTCAATTTGGTTTTAATCTCGAGAGTTTTACAATTTTTGTGCATCGCAGTATATTTTTTTGCTACCCAAACGACTCTTTATGAATTAAACGTGTGTGTGTGTATGTGTGTCTGTGTGTGTGTGTGTGTGTGTGTGTGTGTGTGTGTGTGTGTGTGTGTGTGTGTGTGTGTGTGTGTGTGTGTGTATGTGCATTGTATCATGAACCAAAAATCTGTAGGAATTCCATCAAGCATTAATTACAACAACCTTAAGTAGTTTGAGCCCGCTAGACTAGTTGGGAAGTAATTAGGATAGTTGGAGACAGTTTGCATAGTTCTAAACTGCTGATACCCCATCTGTGTAAGAGAACAAGATGGGTGGATGTGAGGATTGCAAATTTATAATTGACTAGACCTCACTGATTGAAACGACGGATATTATATTTCAACCCATTTACCTGACCTCACTTCTGTTGATGGTTTTGTTCTGGAACCGAAAGACCTCAAGCTTCGTTTCCATTCTTTGTGGTATTTCTGCTTACTTGGGGCATATGCAAAAATCGCGAACAACGATACAAGATGCAAAACACCCATAGTTACGTGATAGCTCTAGGCCTCGAGTGTTGCAATCAACACATCAGAAGCTTAAAATGTTGAAGAAAAAAGGAGGAGGTCCAAACAAATGCGACAGTACGACGACCCAGTAGATCTTTCCTTGATGCCTGACTGGAGGTGTAGCTTCATCCTACTTCCCATCTTCTAAAGCAAAACTTAGGGCTTTTGTGAATATCTTTATGATGCTGTCGTGTTTTTTTAGTTTTGAGCTGTCATAAGAAGGTGCACATATAAGGAAACATATCCAAGGCAGACGGTTAAAGGGGTCAGAGGATCCCCTTGCTGAACACCCTCTCATGTTCCCTAAGAGAAGCCTTGAATCCTTGTTGCATCCGATAGAAATGAATGGAAAGAGACTAGAAAATTATATTCAGACGGCCTTTAATATTCTTAATCAGTAAGTTGAAGGCCTCGAAATATAATTTTACTACTGATTTATCTTCAGGCTATTGATACATGCCCTTTCCGCTTGCACCGCTCCTTCGCTACCCTGAGGGACCCCAAACTCAAGGTGTTTGGGTTGAGGCATCATGGCCGGCTCTCTTTCGGATTACTCCTGAGTGTCACCTAGGCAACGAGACTGCAGGGAGTGTTGCCCACTGCACTGGACCTAATACTTCCATTTCTCTGTCTTGGAGAACAAAGGGATAATCTAAAGAAAGCTTTTCTTGCATCAGATCATCCAGGCATTGTTGACGAACTTTGTGATCTCAGAAGGGTGTCTGCAGTCTCTCCGAGAACTGGATAAACCAGCTCTCTCAAGTGTTGAAGTCTTATTCCAGTGTAGCCCCGAGCAGAACCAGACGGGAAACACACATTTGCTATATAAACTTTTGCCTCTTGCAAAATCATTGGGTCTGCATTGGTAACAGCAAAGTTGGAATGCTCGTGACCCTTGAGTTTCCTAACTGAATGCTTCACTCTCAGAACCTAAGCAGTATCGGCATCCATGCGGATGATTTTATCTTCAAAAGTAATTCATAACCCTACCTGTGTTACCTTCAGTTTCTTTCCTCACCTGAAATTCTCATTTGTCACTGAAGGTGGAGACCAAATATTGTATTCGGTTTGGTAGCTTCCTTTAATTGATCATTATTATCGGTACATATAGTGCCGATAATGGTTAAAAACCTACAATACGACACGTTTCGCCCTATGTGGAGCCTCAAGAAGGTTTTACAAAAGCTCCTGAAAGAGTGATTCGTTGTCAAAATAAAATCTTCTGTAATCTTTTCACTTTTTTTCCCTTCTGCTGCTAACAGTCTGCGTATGTGTATGAAGAGAGATAAAAAAAATATACCTTAAAGGAGACCCAACACTGTACAGCACTGAGAATAATCCCTTCAGGCAGTGTTCCTTGATACTAGTTAAGGAGTGTGCAGACAAGAAATTTTAGCTGCCTTTCCCTTCCTAAGATCAAACATGATTACTCGTTACTTTCCTCAGGCGATGTGGATGTATAACAATAATGGGTTTATGGCTTCCCCATGAATAATAATCAAAATGGAAGACATTTATTAAAGGAACAATAGTGAATGTCCTTCCTGTTTTTTTTTTTTTTTTTTTTTTTTTTTGCCCATGTGGTAAAAGCATTATATCAGCTCTGCTAAGCTTAACTTCAGTGAGTAAATGTTTTTTGGGTGTAGAAAAACTGTATAGATTCACATAGTTGTCAATAGCATAGCAGAAGAACTCTCAACTGTGTTTAACAATTATAACATGAGAGGGTTAGAAGAACCAGTTGATGATTAACTTGTGTAGGGTGAGGAAGACCTTTATTTCTTCAGAGATCGAGCTGCTGCACGAGCAAGACAACCACAGCTGTTGCACGAGCAAGACAACCACAGCTGCTGCACCAGCAAGACAACCACAGCTGCTGCACCAGCAAGACAACCACAGCTGCTGCACCAGCAAGACAACCATGTCGTAGGGGTTCTTAAGGAGATACGAGGGTTGAAGGTAAACACCTTGTTGGATGGTAACACTATATATTGTCAGACTGTGGATGAGAGGTGGGAGCCCAGGCCTGCCCTGTTCTGCATGCTTGTAGGTGGTCCGTCGGGTGAGGAAGAGGCAGCTCGTCACTCACTCACGCTGCATCTCGTGACGTCATACAGTCACTCGGCCTAATAGGTATCTTCTATATAAAGCACATGGATGGTACTATAATACGCTATACAACACATATAAGGGGATCAGCAACTATGCTGACAGCTCGGTCATGTTACGTATGTCGTCTCGACATACACTACTATGCTATAGGCTGAACGGGCAGGTGGTTCTGGGCTGATTCTATACAATAACAAATACATATATAACTTAGAACTAATGGATGGTATCATAATGGATGTTTACATAATGAGTTTTACATAATGGGTGTTAACATAATCACTTTTAACGTAATGAGTTTCATTGTAATGCATTACGACTTATAAGAACAAATCATTGTACATTATGGATGGAATTGAGCGATCGATCTGTATTCATGCACTCTACGGATTCTGAGGAAGAATAAATATATATATACAAGGTGAAATTAACAGCAAAGCCATCTGGTGCACTCAGATCATTACTGTCAAATTCTCAGAATATGGAGGGAACGTGAACACAAAAAAAAAAAATTCTGAAAAAAACTGATCAGTTAATAACAAACAGTTGACAATTTCCTTCATCTCGGTCATCTAATTATACAGGCTATGTACATTTAAACCCAATTCTGCGAGGGTGAGGTTTACATATGCAGAATGGTTATCTCTGGGAGGATCGAATTCCTCTGCAATTGCTAACACATGCCTTGGCTGAGGGAGATCTGAACGAGTGTCTACAAAAGATACTTGTGGGTTTCTCATTACTTGTCGAGTACGCAAAGCATAGCGACATTCAGGTTGATTATCTGACTGAGTATTTGAGGTAGAGGGTACAGAGTCAAGAGGATTTTCAGCATCTGTCACATTAGTCTGGGTAACAATATCATCAACATCGCATACTAATTTCATATGAGCTAAATGCGATTCTTTGTACTTACCAGTACTAATTTCTCTAACCTTATACTTATTGCCAGAGATATGTTCTACAACTCGATAAGGGCCAACAAACTTTTGATCGAGTTTAGGCATTTCGGATGTTTTGTTGAAATTTGTCAGCATTACTCTCGAACCTACTTTAACTTTTGATGGTTTAGCACGGCTATTAGTTACTCTAGTAAATTCTGCTGTTGATTTATGAAGTGTTTCACGGATTCTTCTAAAAACACTCTGAGCTATGCTGGTACGAGTTGCTATGAAATCATCAGGGTTGTAATTAGTTTTCGGAGTGGAATATAACAACTCATAGGGTAAACGCTTGTCTACACCATACAATGCATAATGTGGGGTATCACCTATGGAAGCATTGTAAGCAGAATTTATAGCACATTGAACATCTGGTATAACTTCATCCCAAGTTTCACTATTGGGGTTGATAGTGGCTCTCAAGACATCAAGTATTTTCTTATTGGTTCGTTCAGCTAACCCATTGCTGGCAGGATGATGAGGAACATTGGTGGATTTAGAGATCTTGTACAAAGTACACAAATTTTCAAGAATCTCATTACAGAATTCACCTCCATTATCTGTTACTAAGGACTTAGGGGTGGTATGCCTGCAGATAATGCGTTCTTTAAACGCTTTAGCTACTGTCTCAGCAGTCTTATCTGCAATAGGAACTAACTCACAATATCTGGTGAAATGGTCTACCATAACACACAGATGTTTGTTGCCTTGGAGGGAACATTTAAAATTGGTTAACAAATCAAGGGCAACTCTTTCCCACGGTTCGCTAGTGGTTGGATACACCTGGATTGGATTAGGACCATTGACATTTCCTTTATGTTTCATACAAACACTACATTTCTTAACATACTCTGAAATGTCAGTTGCCATACGTGGCCAAAAGTACTTCATTCTGGCTTGTTTCACAGAACGATCCATACCAGGGTGTGCAACACCTGGTGCATCATGAACTAGCTGTAGAGCTACGTTCACTAGTGACTGTGGAATTACTAACTGGTACACTCTTCTACTTGGAGTACCCAACTCGGCTGTTCGATACAGTAATTCTTGGCTCATTACAAAGTCACTGATGGGTGCTGGTGGCTTCACAGTCAGAATAAGATCTTCCTGGAGCAGAGATCAAATCACACCAGAACACAAGGGATCGGTTCTTTCTTACTGGAGGAATGAACAAACTCGGTGGAGTGGATGACTCTCCCCGGTTGAAAAAAATAACGCTATAACACGCAGTATGAGCAAGGGAGAACGAATCTACTATCTCTCACTGCAAGCACAGGGGAAAAGAAATGAACACGGTCAACAATGCTGATATTCAATCTGAGTCGCACACAGTGACACGAGGTATCAACTATAAACTTCACTTACAAACGTTAACAACATGTGAAAGTTACTCGAGAAATAACTTCTTACATTGCACGAATTACTGTCAACTAGGATGGGATCTCAATCTGGAACACAAGGGACAACAACAACACTCAAGCGAGCACACTAGCCACAGAAACGTCTTTCTGCAACGGCTTGTGGCATCAGCAAGAGATGGCATAACTCGTAGCAAGTAAAGTTCTTCTCAAAGCGTCCCCTGGGAAGGAACGAGTACTTGAACAAGTCGCCATCGCAAGGATAGCAGTCTCAGCACCCAGGGTTGTCTGAGGTTCCTCTGAAACCCAAGGTAACTGTACACTATCATGCGTGCACGATATTGTGGCTGGAGTCCAGACAGGAGTGACAGTATTACTAGTGCCTGACCGCTCGGCTACGTTAATAAGTAATGAATCTATAGGAGCTTAATCTGAACTTCACATTTCGCAGCACTTTAACAAATCTCAGATACAAGCTGGGAGAACAAACACATTGCTCAGGGTCTAGGTATTGTATTTCAGACAGTAAGGGAATACTGGTACTGTGGACTGATTCATATTGACTTTGACTGGCATGATACACTAAGTGAATGTTCAAAAGTGACTGGGACATCTTCTCAGTGAACTTACTGAAGGACATAAAGACAAGAAAAATCGAGAGAATGACACAATAAGCTTAAACGGGAAGAAAATGCTTAACTATTCTGCATAAGTAACTAAAAATTGACAGGTCACACAGTAAGCAAAGAACTCAGTCACAGAGAAAATGCTTATCTGAACAAACAACACTTTGAAAATCAAAAGAACTTGTACTTTACTCAAATCTAATTTGCTCAACTTTACTTTAAAATTGAATGAATGGCACAGTGAGTTGTCTTTACTCTCAATGCAATAGGGAAATTCAACAATAAAATGATGAATCAATCAAAAATTTTAAAATGGACTCAATAAATCTTGTGCAAAATTAAGAAAAACTGGGGAAAACAATTCACTAAAAAGTAAATAAAATGGCGCAAAAGAATAAAATATTATGCACAGAACAGAGCATATGAAACTGAACTGAAATAAACTGTAGCAATATTGCAAATAACAATTGCTAATCAAGAGTACTGCACAACACTACATAAAATTTCTGAAAGAAAAATTTTAATAGCAACACAATGCTTGCACAAGAATTATTGATGAGTCAATGTGCAACAATAAAAAATATTACACACACAAGAAAATACAGTTTACAAGATTAAAAAATTATTATCAAGGAATGAACTGAGTGAACACTTTAACTCTTAACTGCAGCTTAAGCAACACTTACTGAACAAGCAAAAGAACAATTTACTTTAAATGAACAACTTAAAAATTGCACTAAGAGTGAATTGTTCAATGAAATATGAAAAATAATAGGTGCAAAAACACAGAACAAAAAGGTTTGAACACTTACAGTGATGCAGAACACAACACATCAATATAAACACAATACTAGAATTTTCTTGCTATGAAACTTGATGTGTGAAAAATTTGATAAAATAATTTTCTTGCTTGCACACAACAATGGCACTATTGTCTGTGGAGATAAAACAAATTAGACGCTGGCTGAATGAAAGAATTAACACAAAAATGTTCAACACACAGAGAAAAATTAAATAAACTGGCAAGAATACACAAATGCTGGGATAAAAAATATAACACACTGAGTTGTGATGCAGAATATAAGGTAATAAATTACTGAATTACTTCACTGGAATACTGAGAACACAAGGTGATTGTGAAGTGGAAACACAAGTTCTATACTGCTCATATGTTGCACACAACATGGAAAAGAACACTAAGGTGCTTCAAGTTTAAAAAAATAAAGAAGCACAACACAACAGACATGAAATTACGCACGAAAATTGACACTGAATTAAGAAGATAAAAAAATATTGCAAACAGTATATAATGAACACTGAGTCTAATCAAGAGTTACTGAATGTCACTAAGAAATCACTGGAAGCACAAAAAGAAATGTCTCAGCACTCGCAAATGTCTCTGTTAAAAATATTATCACTGTAACGACGTGGTGAAGAATGAGGCAGATGGTGGAAGGTTGGAGGATGTTTATGTCGTCTTGCCGCTGGCTACTGTCCACACGTGATCGTAGAATTTGCGCTTACATCGACGATTGACTCACACAGGAGGCTTTCAATGGTGGTGCAAAACACACTCTAGCTCTTGACCCCCTATGTGGTTCTTAAAATATGGTGCTAGTACCCTTAATAAGAGTACAATAACAATGGTAATGGTTTGGTGAGTGGGCTGAAGCAGGGCTGAGGCTGGGCAGTGGTGAGATTGCGTGGTGAGTGGGCCTATGGAACGAACAGCGTAAGCCTCACTAGGGACACCCTCACTGGCGCGAAGATATTTCTAAGCCGGGCCAGCTTAAAACAACCCACGAAATACCACAACACCACAGGGATGAAAAAGCACTCAGAATGGCTTGGAGCTTGAAGCACAAGCAATGAAGACTGTAGCCACGTGGTTTGCTTGAGTACTGGGTTAGTCACCTGGGTTAGCTGCTGGCTGGCTCGCCTTATCTTAACCCTTCACACAGAATAGCTTGATAACTTCTAACGATGAGCACAGCAGGGGTGAAAAGCTGGCTTGGCAGGCAAAGGCTGGATGATGTTAGGCTAGGCTGGACTGACTCCCCCACCACAGACTGGTTGCTGGCTTATTTTGCTAACTCGGGTCAACCCCTCGGGAGTGATGCAAATAAGCAGATAAACACTAATACAAAGACTGACAAGTGAATAATGTAGAGGCTGGTAGACGCTTGCTGGGGTAGCTGGCTGGCTTGAGGTAGGTCGAGCATTACCCTGCTCGGCAGGCCTAGTCGCAAGATGGCGACCGGCTCAGTAGAAATTTATCTCCAGAAATCGCTGTAATCATCAGAATTACAGGCCCTCTGCTGGCACCAATTTGTTGTAGGGGTTCTTAAGGAGATACGAGAGTTGAAGGTAAACACCTTGTTGGATGGTAACACTATATATTGTCAGACTGTGGATGAGAGGTGGGAGCCCAGGCCTGCCCTGTTCTGCATGCTTGTAGGTGGTCCGTCGAGTGAGGAAGAGGCAGCTCGTCACTCACTCACGCTGCATCCCGTGACGTCATACAGTCACTCGGCCTAATAGGGATCTTCTATATAAAGCACATGGATGGTACTATAATACGCTATACAAAACATATAAGGGGATCAGCAACTATGCTGACAACCACAGCTGCTGCACGAGCAAGACAACCATAGCTGCAGCACGAGCAAGACAACCACAGCTGCTGCACGAGCAAGACAACCACAGCTGCTGCACCAGCAAGACAACCACAGCTGCTGCACCAGCAAGACAACCACAGCTGCTGCACCAGCAAGACAACCACAGCTGCTGCACGAGCAAGACAACCACAGCTGCTGCACGAGCAAGACAACCACAGCTGCTGCACGAACAAGACAACCACAGCTGCTGCACGAGCAAGACAACCACAGCTGCTGCACGAGCAAGACAACCACAGCTGCTGCACGAGCAAGACAACCACAGCTGCTGCACGAGCAAGACAACCACAGCTGCTGCACGAGCAAGACAACCACAGCTGCTGCACCAGCAAGACAACCACAGCTGCTGCACCAGCAAGACAACCACAGCTGCTGCACCAGCAAGACAACCACAGCTGCTGCACCATCAAGACAACCACAGCTGCTGCACCAGCAAGACAACCACAGCTGCTGCACCAGCAAGACAACCACAGCTGCTGCACCAGCAAGACAACCACAGCTGTTGCACCAGCAAGACAACCACAGCTGCTGCACGAGCAAGACAACCACAGCTGCTGCACGAGCAAGACAACTACAGCTGCTGCACGAGCAAGACAACCACTACTGCTGCACGAGCAAGACAATCACAGCTGCTGCACGAGCAAGATAACTACAGCTGCTGCACGAGCAAGACAAACACACACAGCTGCTGCACGGGCAAGACAACTACAGCTGCTGCACGAGCAAGACAAACCCTGAATCTGCACTCTCTCGAAAGGCGTAGAATTAGGGGGGATATGATCGAGGTGTATAAATGGAAAACAGGAATAAATAAAGGGGATGTAAATAGCGTGCTGAGAATTTCCAGCCATGACAGGACTCACAGCAATGGTTTCAAGTTGGAAAAATTCAGATTCAGGAAGGATATAGGAAAGCACTTGTTTGGTAATAGAGTTGTGGATGGGTGGAACAAACTCAGTCTAAAACGTCGTGTAGTTTTAGAAATGGGTTAGATAAATATATGAGTGGGTGTGGGTGGGTGTGAGTTGGACCTGACTAGCTTGTGCTGCTGGGTCTGGTGCAGTGCTCCATCCTAGAGTTTAGGTGACCAGACTGGGTGGGTCATTGGGCTAATCCGGTGGGGTGGGTCATTGGTCTTATCCCGGGGGGGGACGACATGGACCTGCTCCGCATGGGTCAGTAGGCCTGTTGCCGTGTTCCTTCTTTCTTATGTTCTTATGTTCTTAAATGGTTTTTCCATGTTGGCTAATATTTCAAGGTAGGGAGGGAAGCACGAAACCCATACAGGTTCTGGGGAAATTGTAGGAATTCAGACTCAGTCAGAGGAAAGGGTATAGGAAGTCCAATTCCTTGGATCAAGAGCCCCTCACCTGCTTTAAGGAGCTTCCCTTAAAGGGTTCCAAACTGATACATAATGCTCGTGTACTTGATGGAGGCAAAACGCAATGAGAGAAACAGAGAAGAGCTGACTTTCTGTTCCTTCCAATTTCCTGAATTAAACCTGAATGCCTTCCATTCCCTCCTCCTTACTGGTTTAGCGCACCCCATAATAATTCCTGTTCTTCTCTTCAAATTGTTAATAAAAGCTTGGAATCGTTGAAATTAGTGCCATAAGCAGCGTGGTCCACACAGGTTTGAACTCATGGGGGTGACTCTGGCCTGTGACTTTTAGGACTCGCCTGCCATGGGTTCAAACCCCCATCCGTTCCTTGATTTATTTGCAATCGTGTTATTGCGATTTCGTGAGTCAGGAAGTCAACATTTGCTGGCCTTGTGGTGGTACCAGCCTCGTCCTTTGGGAGATTTTTGAAGGGTTATGTTACTCGTGATCCGGAGGCCAACCTGGTGGACAACTCCTGCTACCTCTGTATCTGACTGAAGAAGTCTACTGTGTAGGCGAAACGTTTCAACAATAAAGATACCCAACTGCTGCACATGTGTCTTAATCTTCAACTTGTCGGTATTTTATGCCACTTCCAACACAGATCTATGAGTGTTCAGTAATGTATTCTGCATAGACAGGATGTTTTAGTTTTGGCGGACCATCGCTCTCCCCGTGTTTCTTGGTGGAGAGGAAACCCGTTTAGCGTTCAAGAAGTTTGAAGATGTGGAAAAAGGCACTTATGTACAGTTCAGGACATTTATTATAGGTAACGTTCCGCCACGAGCGGCTTCTTATCGGAATCACAATACCATTTGTCAGTTTGATGTTACTATCAGTGTCTAGTATTGCTTAACTAAACGCTACTATATGATAAAACTGTGTTTATATGACACAGAACATCACCTCAGATGACTCTGAATGAGATTCTAAAACCAAATATTAAAACATAATTTTATGTGAATACACTTATGATTTCTGAATCTCTGTGCAACTCTTCAGCAGATTCTTTTTATTTTTTTTCATAGGGTAATTTCTGCGATGGTCTTATAAAAAATAATCCTGAGAATATATTTTATTTCTGTATAAAAGATTACGCTTTGGTATCAAATTCTTCCAAATATTTCGTCTATCTGCTGAATTAAAAACATTTGATAAAACACTTCATCCCGAGCACACTTGCAATTTGTAGTATCCACGTTGAAGGATATAATCGTTTTTATATAAGGTAGACAGTCTTAGATCTGGATGCCAGACTACAGTAACACATCTTACATAGCAAGAAAATGACGGTACTCAATGGAAGTGTCTCGAGATTACCATTATTCACCTCAACAACACCAAACATTTCATCTTTGATCAACATTAAAACAGGTTACCGTGATCTGAACCCCAACATCCAAACCTGACCATCATCCAGCATCACCTGACCTCCACCCAACCCGTGTATTGTGTATTTGATAAAGTCCCCTAGAGAGTATAACGTACTCATATAAGATTGTTGTATACTTATACTTTCATTTATCGATTTAATACATATAACCACTATGACATCAGCAGAGTATACACATTTTGGGTGTGTATATCTCAGTATGTATACACTTACAGTTCACTGTAAGCGCTATATTAAGAATCAGTGTCCTTAACTGGAGGTGCACAGGTGAGGTGCAGTCTTAATGACCCTCGTATAATCGATAGGCTTTAAATCTAATAAATCAGTCTTCTCGATGCCATTAAAAACAAGAGTTTACTCTCCTTTAAAGCAATATTCTTGTGTGGTGGAGCGAGGCTTGCTCACTCGATCAATGCTGACTTACCCTCTGTTGTTTTTGATATTTGTTTTGCTTATGTTCCCTGCGAGGAAGCGCTAAAACAACACGGGTAAAATCTCCCGGCTAGTCGCAGTGTTGTTATATATATATATATATATATATATATATATATATATATATATATATATATATATATATATATATATATATATATATATATGTGTGTGTGTGTGTGTGTGTGTGTGTGTGTGTGTATAATATTAATTATTTGCTTCAAATTGCGAGACTAATTTGAATACATATATGTAAATAGTTGACAGCGGATGGACGGTTAATTGGAACTAAGCCGACAATTGGCTTCAACAGAATAATGAGTGAAAGGCAGTGTTTTTAATTAGTATATGTAATTAGTATATATATGTGGTCGACGATGCTATGGTGAACGGGAGGCATTATAAACAACTAGCATTGTCTTTACACCTAGTAATGACACACACAGATACGCACTGTGTGTGTGTGTGTGTGAGTGTGTGTATGCACTCACCTAATTGTGGTTGCAGGGGTCGATTCATAGCTCCTGGGGGGCGCGCGTGTGTGTATGTGTGTGATCTTCCTTGGACCATTCCCTAAGATGCGACCCAGAACAGTTGACTAACACCCAGGTATCTTTTTACTGAAGGTGACTAGGGGCAGCGGGTGTAAGGAGACTTACCCAAATGTTTCTACGTGTCCAGGATTCGAACCCAGAACCATTCGGCTGTGAGCCGACAGAGGTGACCACTGCAATACAGGTGATCCATCTTAACCGGATACTTATCGGTTCTGGGACCTTGGCCACGTCAAATAATAGAATGAGAGAACACATATTATCCAACAATGACAGGCACCACTGTACTGAATCATTCTAATTAACTGCTACCACCAACACCACGGAACAAAAATGTGATAAACACACCATCTGAGCTATCACTGCCCTTGTGATACTAGTACTCTATACGCTGATTACCCGCTGTTACGTGAAACCACCTGACGCCTTGTTCTTCACTGGTGACTTCCCTTCTTCACTATATACTGTGTTCTCTCATTCTCCTGCATCAGGAAGAGACCAAGATCCCGATACTTGTCCAATAAAGGTGTCCATATTAGCAGTATCATTATACCTCCTGTTCCTACACACACACATATACGCACACATAAATTTAAAAACTTATGACTTATTAATTACGGAAAGCTATAAGCTCATCTCTACTCTTGTGATCATAACAGTTATATATAAAAAAAAGTTTGGGAGTTCAAGGATATGAGTGAAGTGTAAATTACAAGAACTAATAGTTTTCTGTCTCTATGTAACTATCAAGAATAGCCGATGATATATTCCCGAGATTATATAGAATAATAAGTAAGGAAAGAAAGCGAAGAGAGTCAAGGTGAAAATTCAAAAGCAATAAAAGAACGCGGAAGGGTGAAGAATTCAAAAGAAAGAGAAGATTGGATTCAAGAATTCAAAAGGGTGAAAAATGCCCCAGAGGGTAAGCGCTTGCCCAGGTGAGATTGTGGTATTCCTTTATACTATAAAAAGCTTTGTTAGATAACCATAGAAAGACGTATGACTCAAAGATATTTTTCAGCTATTTTTTATGTAATTATCTTACTTTTGCATCATCCCTTTCTTTCACAATTTTTTTTTTTTGGTCTATAACTTGAGAAGTCTCAAATGTGTCTTATCGAAGTTATAAAGGATCAAAAATAGTTATAATAATAACCATTGATTTCTAAAGGGGTGGAGGGGTAAGCCAGTGGAAGGCGTCGGTCAGATAACCAAAAGCTCAAGTAGCGGGTCATCATATAACGAAGACTCACCTATTTCCTGACGAACCTTCCCTAACCTAACCTTATCGAAGCGCAGTTCTGGATAACTACTGAGAAGAATAACTCACCAGTTCTCAATTTTAGGGAAAATTGGGTTAATATTTTCGACTTGTCTGTCATAATGTTTTTTATACAATATCATTAGGATAATTAATTCCAGTTTTTTTTTTTTTTTACGTGAAGACCTTACGACCAAGTCCAAATATTTTCTTAAAGTTGAAAGTATAAATTTTTTAGTCTTTCATTACTTTTTTCAAGGGACGAGCTGAAAGGAAGAGGAAGAAATTGTATTTTTTGGTCAGTCTATCAAATCCAGTCTTATAGATTTCCTTTTAAATTACTTTTGTCTGAAGAACATAAGAAAGAAGGAGCACTACAGCAGGCCTACTGGCACATGCTAGGCAAGTCCAAGCCAGCAACACCATATACACATATAATTATAGTCCTCTGGCCAATCTGTTAAGCTGCTAAAAAGGGGCTGAGTTCCAGCTCCTGGCCCCTCTACTTGCCTAAATATCTGGGTTTATCGTTCAGCTCAGGCTCCATCTTTTACCTCCTTAAGGGGCTGAGTTCTAGTTTTTGGGCCCACTAGATGAGCATATGATCTACTATCATTCTCCAGAGATATTCCAAGACAGATGGCAGAGGTTATCTAAAGTAATGGATAAGTTATTGGACCATGATAGCGACCAGAACATATATATCTCACTGTTGTTGCCGTTCCGAGTCTTACATCGACTGGTTCGCACGTAAAATTATGTATATGTGGTGTAACTGTTGGGCGACCGTCCTCTCTACTGCCTTCTTACAGTGTGCTCTCCGTGCCTCTAATACCCATAATGACATTATATGCAAGAAGAAACGCTGTTTGCACCATTAAAAACACATTCCGCCTGCTCTGTGTAATCCTAGCACGCACTTACTGCCAGGTACATCCTGGGGTCGTTTTGATGCTGCACCTGCTGTTAGGTACATACTTGGATGGTCCTGATGATGCACCCACCGTCGGGTACATCCTGGGGTCGTTCTGATGCTGCACCCACTGTTAGGTACAACCTCTGGTTGTCCTGATGATGCACCCATTATCGGGTACATCCTGGGGTCGTCCTGATGCCGCACCCGCCGCCAGGTACATCCTGGGGTAGTAATGATGCCACGACGGCCATAGCCTTCAAAGGGGAACGCGGACACTGCGCTTTTCCAGTGTTTTGCCAACGGGTCATTGTTCTTTGCCAGTATTATTTCCAGCTTTCCATAGCCGTACAAAACTCCCCCGTTTCCACACCCGAAGTTCCAACTTCAAAGGGAGATAGTCGACACCCTTGTTCCCCAAGCCAACTTCTAACCTTTACAAAACCACACCTCGTCCCCAGTTTCCACACCCGAAGTTCCAGCTTTACAAAGCCACAGTAAGCTCGGAGTTTTCTCACACGAGGATCCACTTTTAAAGAATAAAAAGGCACAATACCGTGACTGGAATAATATACAGGTAACCTACACATAGAAGAAAGGAACTTATAACGTTTCGGTCCGAACATTAACTATGTAATGAAAATTAGGCACATGTGTAACATCTGGGTATCTTTATTTGTATTGTATCTTTATGTGTCTAATTTTCATCTTGTCGGAACTGCATACCATTCATGTACATTACCTGTATAACTAGTTATGGGTCTAAGAAGGACCGAAACGTACGTATGAGTTTCTTGCTTCTATGTGCGGGTTATTTGTGTATTATTCCACTTTTCCATAGCTACATCCTTCTTCCAGCCTTCTTCGAGCCTTCTTCCAGCCTTCTTCCAGCCTTCTTCCAGCCTTCTTCCAGCTTTCTTCCAGCCTTCTTCCAGCCTTCTTCCAGCTTTAAATAGCCACAAGCTGTCCATTGTTCCTTCAGTCGGAATGGGTACTGGAAACAGTTCGAGAGCCTCGGGGTTGGGACAGGTAAAAATGTCTCCTTGTCGCTTGCCGGGGCTACCATGAACGTGTAACACAGTTACAAGCCTATTAGCAAAACAAATGGCCGAGTCCTGGCCCACCTGTGTTTCTGCTTATTCCCGTTTGTAGTCGATTCACTCAACAGTTTTTCTGGAATTCGCAAAGGAAGCTCCAAGCACCGGCGTTGCGACGACGGTCAGCGTAAAATCAAACAAAAAGATATCGTCCTGCGTTCTTACTGTGTCATTCAAAAGGATTTTTATATTATGACTATTAGCAGTATGCTCGTGGAGGCTAGTACACTAAACGGGGAGTAGAATGAAATTAGCTCTGAGGAATCCACACCAGCGTATGTCCTCGGATCACGGTAAAATACCTAGCTCTGCTGGGTGCGAGATTCTTGTAGGATTTGGTGGTCCTGTTTGTTAGAGCGTCATGTGATTTTCGCTCACTATGAGCCGGGTCAAAACGACATGGGTTCGAGTTCGGCTAGTCGCAGTGTTGTTATTGATTAAATTCCACTCGTCCGCGGCTACAATAATTATATATGTATATATATATATATATATATATATATATATATATATATATATATATATATATATATATATATATATATATATATATATATATCTCATCATCATTAGCTAGTATTGCTCGGTGACGCCAATGTGCTGGTCTCCCGTGGCCTGGAAGCAAAAGCTCTCGCTTCACATTGTGAGTGTCCGGGTTCGATTCCCGTCGAAGGGATGGAAACATTGAACGTGTTTCCTTACACCGGTTGTCTATGTTCACCCATCAGTAAAATGGGTACCTGGGTGTTAATCGACTAGTGTGGGTCGCATCCTGGGATAAAACTGATCTAATTTGCCCGAAATGCTCAGCATAACAAGGAGCTTTCTATATAGTAGTATGTCATTGATGTCAGCTATGGTTTGTATACCTAGTACATGTACTTGTAGTAAATAAAATTATTATTATTATTATTATTATTATTATTATTATTATTATTATTATTATTATTATTATTATTATTATTACTGAGACGGCCAACTTATCCTCTCCTCTTATTGGAAAAGGATGGAGAAGTATCATGGGAAAACTATTGCGTTCCGGAGACGTTCCCGTCATTCCTCTGCGCCAAGAGTCGTCCAGGCTGATGGCTATTGACCTCCCTCGGCACGACAATGACCTTGGTCAATGCCTATAAACATTCCCTTCCCTCCCTGCAGTCCTTACCGGTCTCTCTCTCTCTCTCTTTCTCTCTCTCTCTCTCTCTCTCTCTCTCTCTCTCTCTCTCTCTCTCTCTCTCTCTCTCTCTCTCTCTCTCTCTCTCTCTCTCTCTCTCTCTCTCTCTCTCTCTCTCTCTCACTGTTACGATGGCTGACCGTCCTGCATAAATGCTGTAGCATTGTGATAGAGATACGAGTCTCCTAGATTTTTTTTGTATTGAATATGTACTTACGTTGTGCATCGTTGAATTACTTTTAGTCACCGTTATTTTTGTTGTTTTTCCCGTTGTTGTAGTTGTGGTCGTCGTTGTTGATGCTGCTGATGATGATGATGCTTTTTTTGCTGCTGTTGCTCTTCTTGATGATGCTGTTGTCATTGCTGTTCTTGTTGTTGTTGCTGCTGCTTTTGCCGTTGCTGTTGCTGCTGTTGTTGTTGATGTTGCTGTTGTTGTCACTACTGATGTTGCTGGTGTTGTTTTTGCAGCTGTTGCTGATGTTAAGATAGAGAGGTAGAAGGAGGAGAAGACAGTGTATAACAGAGTAGATCCTAAATGACTCACGAAATCGTAATGACAGGATTGCAAACAAATTATAGCACGGGAAGGGATAGAATCCGTGGTCAGAGGGTCATAAAACTCCAGACCGACGCGTTAGCCACTGGGCCAGCTGGCTACAATATACTTAGTTGGATGAATCTTATTGTAGCCAGCTGGCCCAGTGGCTAACGCGTCGGTCTCGAGTTTTATGACTCTGACCGCGAGTTCTATCCCCTCCCGTGGTATGGTTTAGTGTAGATCCCAGCTGAAAATAGTGGCAGAGAAAACAAGATGGTACGAGAGATAATAGTAAAAGTACGAACGCTGAAATAAAGCAGAGAGAAAATGAAAGAAGTAAAAGTTTAATGAAATATAGGAAGGTGATAATCCAAGAATCAACGCAAGAAACTGCATTGCAAACAACGGTAAACGGAAATATGCAAGATATAATAAGCAATGATGAGGTCAAGAGGGTAGTGAGAGAAAGTTAGCATATGAGAGGTTTTTACAATGTAGGAATAACATACGGAAGGCAGAGTATATGGAGAGGAAAAAAAGGTTAGAAAATTAGTGAGGGAGTGCAGAAGAGACCTTAAGAATGGGTATGACAATATCAGCAAATTTTACTGAGAATAAGAATTGGTTATGAGGGAGATAAATACGAATACCTGGGCAGCAAATGGACTGGGCAGTTAAAAACGAAAGGGAGTTATATGGGTACGTAGAGATAGTGGATAGATTAGGGAATATTTTAAGGAACTGTTAAATGTTAATGAAGAAAGGAAATGGAGGTTTTGAGTGTTATACCCATGAGTATCAACCAAGTAGGCTTGTGAATGGTTTTTATGGTTTGACGCGCTGTTGGAGTGATATTAAGATAACATTTATGAAGGTATTCAGGGAAACAGGTCAGCTGCACTCTGAAGGAGGGATGAGGATGTTGCAGTCGTGGAGGTGAGAAATACAGTGCCTGCACTCTGAAGGAGGGATGAGGATGTTGCAGTCGTGGAAGTGAGAAACACAGTGCCTGCACTCTGAAGGAGGGATGAGGATGTTGCAGTCGTGGAGGTGAGAAACACAGTGCCTGCACTCTGAAGGAGAGGTTGAGATGTTGCACTTCAAAGGGTCATTTCTAGTGCGATGTTTGCACTTTTATTGAACTACCAGCCTTCTCCACCTGGGCGGAGAAGGCTTGTGTGTAAGGTAGAGGAGGATCGATACATTCACCCAGGGTAAGACCAGACATTAGATTAGTGTTCAATGCCACTCACACGAAATAGAATTTGAGACTAAAATTTAAATTGAGATGACAAAAATACAGTAACGTTTTACTAGGCTGAAACCAGGAAACGAACAAAATCTTTTAAGAATCGGAAAAGCTTTGTATGATCCATTAGGATTTAGTATTGCCCATTAAAATTAAAACAATAATACACATAAATTAACCTATTTTCAGCTTTTCTTACCAGCACAACCCAACACCAACACCTTCCCAAAATCCTACATTAATCCTGTTGCCCACACACACGAAGTAGTCACGCTAACTTCCTAAAGTAATCACGATAACTTCCTAAAGTAGTCACGATAACTTCCTAAAGTAGTCACGCTAACTTCCTAAAGTAGTCACGCTAACTTCCTAAAGTAGTCACGATAACTTCCTAAAGTAGTCACGATAACTTCCTAAAGTAGTCACGCTAACTTCCTAAAGTAATCACGATAACTTCCTAAAGTAGTCACGATAACTTCCTAAAGTAGTCACGATAACTTCCTAAAGTAGTCACGCTAACTTCCTAAAGTAATCACGATAACTTCCTAAAGTAGTCACGATAACTTCCTAAAGTAGTCACGATAACTTCCAAAAGTAGTCACGCTAACTTCCTAAAGTAGTCACGCTAACTTCCTAAAGTAGTCACGATAACTTCCTAAAGTAGTCACGCTAACTTCCTAAAGTAATCACGATAACTTCCTAAAGTAGTCACGATAACTTCCTAAAGTAGTCACGATAACTTCCTAAAGTAGTCACGCTAACTTCCTAAAGTAATCACGATAACTTCCTAAAGTAGTCACGATAACTTCCTAAAGTAGTCACGATAACTTCCAAAAGTAGTCACGCTAACTTCCTAAAGTAGGTCACGCTAACTTCCTAAAGTAGTCTAACGCTAACTCCTAAAGTAATCACGATAACGATAACTTCCTAAAGTAGTCACGACTTCCTAAAGTAGTCACGATAACTTCCTAAAGTAGTCACGATAACTTCCTAACTTCCAAAAGTAGTCACGCTAACTTCCTAAAGTAGTCACGCTAACTTCCTAAAGTAATCACGATAACTTCCTAAAGTAGTCACGATAACTTCCTAAAGTAGTCATGATAACTTCCTAAAGTAGTCACGCTAACTTCCTAAAGTAGTCACGCTAACTTCCTAAAGTAGTCACGCTAACTTCCTAAAGTAGTCACGCTAACTTCCTAAAGTAGTCACGATAACTTCCTAAAGTAGTCACGATAACTTCCTAAAGTAGTCACGCTAGCTTCCTAGAGTAGTCACGCTAACTTCCTAAAGTAGTCACGCTAACTTCCTAAAGTAGTCACGATAACTTCCTAAAGTACTCACGCTAACTTCCTAAAGTAGTCACGATAACTTCCTAAAGTAGTCACGATAACTTCCTAAAGTACTCACGATAACTTCCTAAAGTAGTCACGATAACTTCCTAAAGTAGTCACGATAACTTCCTAAAGTAGTCATGCTAACTTCCTAAAGTAGTCACGATAGCTTCCTAAAGTAGTCATGCTAACTTCCTAAAGTAGTCATGCTAACTTCCTAAAGTAGTCATGATAACTTCCTAAAGTAGTCATGATAACTTCCTAAAGTAGTCATGATAACTTCCTAAAGTAGTCACGATAATTTCCTAAAGTAGTCATGATAACTTCTTAAAGTAGTCATGATAACTTCCTAAAGTAGTCATGCTAACTTCCTAAAGTAGTCATGCTAACTTCCTAAAGTAGTCATGCTAACTTCCTAAAGTAGTCACGATAACTTCCTAAAGTAGTCACGCTAACTTCCTAAAGTAGTCACGATAACTTCCTAAAGTAGTCATGCTAACTTCCTAAAGTAGTCATGCTAACTTCCTAAAGTAGTCACGCTAACTTCCTAAAGTAGTCATGATAACTTCCTAAAGTAGTCACGCTAACTTCCTAAAGTAGTCACGATAACTTCCTAAAGTAGTCACGCTAACTTCCTAAAGTAGTCACGATAACTTCCTAAAGTAGTCACGATAACTTCCTAAAGTAGTCATGCTAACTTCCTAAAGTAGTCATGCTAACTTCCTAAAGTAGTCACGCTAACTTCCTAAAGTAGTCATGATAACTTCCTAAAGTAGTCACGCTAACTTCCTAAAGTAGTCATGATAACTTCCTAAAGTAGTCACGCTAACTTCCTAAAGTAGTCACGATAACTTCCTAAAGTAGTCACGATAACTTCCTAAAGTAGTCACGATAACTTCCTAAAGTAGTCATGATAACTTCCTAAAGTAGTCACGCTAACTTCCTAAAGTAGTCATGATAACTTCCTAAAGTAG